>NC_143500.1:14133958-14437916 GCF_051622355.1 Phaseolus vulgaris
CTGTGCCTTTCTCATTTTACCCAAATGACCCTGCCACGTAATCACCCCATTTTCCTTTCTCATTTTACAAAATTGCCACTGCCACGTAATCAGCGTTTCCATGTCAACAAGGTGTAATTTGGCTCAAGGGGATTGGGGATGTTGAAAAACCATTTTCCTTCTAAGATAGGTCAATTTACTATTAAATTGTTTTATTTTATTACTGTAGTGATTTTTTATTGTCATTTAAGTATTTTAAATATTTTTACTTTTTTATCTCACTTTTTTTAAACAATATAATATAATTTTTCCTTGTCATAATAAAACATAGAACAAATTATATTTCGTCACCCACATTTCCAGTCCATAAATATTATGTATTATAAAAAATACAAAAAAGATAGATTTCAAATGTTATTGTACCTATATAGACAAAGGGGAACTTAAATAGTACCTGGAAAATTGTTGATGTGTCGATAGCTTCTTACTTCTTCCTTCAAGTTTCCTCATTTTGTTATTGGTACTCGGTCAGTGTGAACTTGTAAAACGTATTCCCCTCAAGTAAGTACTTTGTGTAAAGATTGAATATTGTAAAGCTGATTAAAGCATACTTTACACCTTCGCAAAGGGTTTTATTATAGTGTTGGTTATGGGTCCTTACCATGACGGGTCAGATATCAATTATTGACTAATATGCCTCGTGATCCCTGATTAATAGTTGATATGAATGTGACTCATTGAGTGTTATTGTAACTATCGTTATTGTTATTTATTACGTGACTTGAGATGTTCTTTGACTCGATCAGTCGGTCACCAGGCCCGAGCTGGATCGTCCGGTACTGACCGGTACACTTACCCCCAAGCTCGAAGAGATTAAATGCTGAAGAGTCGTAAAATGGCTGTTTGGGGTTCCCAAGGAGAGATGTGACTGTTGGGTGTATTTAATATTTGTCAGAGATGTAATGCGTGCTTTTTTTACGGGACGATAATAATTTTGATCGCACGGACAATAATAATTGTGATCGCACAGGACGATAATAATTTTGATCGTATGGGGCGATAATAATTCTGATCTCATGGGGTAATAATAATTTTGATCGCATAGGGCGATAATAATTCTAATCGCACGGGGCGATAATAATTTATGCATATCGCTCAGGGCGATAATAATTTATGCAGATCGCCTAGGGCGATAATAATTTATGCGGATCGCCAGGGCAATAATAATTTATACGGATCGCCCAAGGCGATAATAATTTATGTGGATCGCGCAGGATAATAATATTTTGTTGATCGCGCGGGGCGATAATGTTTTATGCGAATCGCGGGGCGATAACATTTTGTTGATCACGCAGGGTGATAATAATTTATGCGGATCGCGTGGGGCGATAATAATTATGCGGACCACGTGGGACGATAACATTTTGTTGATCGCGCAGGGCAATAATAATTTGTTGATCGCTCGGGACGATAATTTATCTTGGTCGTTCAGGGCGATAATAATTTATTTTAGTCGCACGGAGCGATAATGCGGTCGGTAGGATTCTTGCTCAGCCGTATAAATAAGCAAGAATATAATATATAATTATAAAGTACCTGGTTAAAGCCTTCTCGGTTGAGAACCCTCCTTAGATTCCACGTGTTGCCAATATTCCAACGATCAAGTGGGTAAAAGCATAAAATGTGTTATGTATTGTATAGAATAATACTTATCTTATTTTCGGGGTTCATGCTCTATTTATAGAGTTTTGTCTTATCTCCTCTAATTCCTCTTTTTTTAGGAGGATAAAATCTCAACAAAATGATATAATCATAACAGATTCAAACAACAATAATTGTGTTAGAACAATAATAATTTTGATCGCACTGGGCGATAATAACTCTGATCGCACGGGGCGATAATAATTCTTTCAGGATAAAATCTCAATAGATTTAAATGATCATAACAAATTTAAATAATAATCATTTTCCTTATTACCTCATATCGGGTTATATCCGATTAAGATCAACGCTCAAACCTTTCCAATTAGGAGGAAGTTGCACTTCCATGATTTGATTAGTAAAGAAGTGTCCCTTAGGATCATCCTTCAAAATAACAGTGCATTCTTGATTTTGCAATCTACCTTGTTCATACCATTTGTTTTCTTTAACTCTATCTCAGCCCCACGGTAGCCCCCAATTGTACCTATATGGATAAAGAGAGGCTTAGATAGTACCTGGAACTGGTTGTACAATTGTTGATGTGTCAATAGCCTCTTACTCCTTCCTTCAAGTTTCCTCCTTTTGTTATTGGCTTCCTTCAAGTTTCCTCCTTTTGTTATTGGTTTCCTTCAAGTTTCCTCCTTTTGTTATTAGTGCTCGGTCAGGGTGGACCTAAAAAAGACACTCTAACGCTCAAGTAAGTACTATGTGTAAAGAGTGTACATTGTAAAGCTGATTAAACCGTACCTTACACCTCCGCAGAAGGTTTTGTTTATAATGTTGTTATGGACCCTTGCCATGATGGACCAGATATTAGTTATTGACTAATATGCATCGTGATCCTTGATTAATAGGAGATATGAATGTGATTCATTAAGTGTTATTGTAACTATTGTTATTGTTATTTATTGCGTGACTTGAGATGTTCTTTGACTGTCGGTCACCAGGTTCGAGACTGACTTGTTTGGTACCGACTGATTCAGTTATATAGGAAAGTGAAGATGTAATAAAGTAGTATTTCACAGGATTTATTTTAAAAATATAATATATTCATTATATAAATTTAATTTGATAAAAAATCAATTTAAAAAAAATCAGAACAAATACATCAATTAAAAGATACAAAATAAAGGAAGTTTTTGTGTTGTATATTTAAATTATATTGATATTAGACTATTTTTTGAACATGTACATGGGTCCTTTGAAAACAACTTTAATATTTATTAATAAAAATAAATTTTATAATATATAAAACATTAATTTTATGTATTATATTTAAATTAAAATAATAATAATAGTAATAATAATATCATAAAGTAATTATAATAAAAAATATTATAAAAATCATATATTAATTTGAATTATCATTATTATAAAACGGATGGAAATTTTGATGTCGTCACGCTGTTACTTATCTATTAATTTCAAAAATTACACATTTTAAATATTTTATTAAAAAAATTAATTATTTATTTATATAAGTAAAGATTGTTAGTTAAATCTAACTTTAATTAATTCATAGAAAACAATTATTTATAAATTAAAATTAAAATGGATAGTATGAATTAAAGGGAAGTATAAATAGAATGTATATAAATATAAAGTATTTAAATATAAAAAAAAATAAAAGCAAGTCTGAGTAAATAAACCAAACATAATTAAATGAAGGTAAACGAAACAAAATATAAATAAATAAACCAAGCATAAATTGTTTAGGTCTCAACAAACTGAGATAAAACTATGAAAGTGTGAAAATGTGAGAGGCAAGTTTAAGGAAGTGAGTGGGTTTGGATTAGGGTATGTTACACTCATGCCTAAGAAATGTTTATTGAAGTTTGTGAGTGATATGATGATTGAGTGAGTATTTTTAATTTTTTTAAAGATGTAAAATGCAATATTACAAATTTATCATTGTTTTTAAAAGAAATTGAATAATGACATATGAGATATTTTTGTGTAGATTTGAGTTAATTAAAATCATGTAAATTATTTTTAATACCGTAAAATAATTTTTTTCAAAAAAACATTAATCAATTAATATTGTTATTACATGAAAAAATGTCATAAAAATAATATCATAATTAAACATATACAAATTTATTGTTATATTTAAAATAATTTAAAAAATATAATTTATTTATTTTTGTATTTTTATCACAATCGATTATCATTAATTTTGAACTTTATGAGATAATTGATTATCATGTCATTTTTTTACCAAAATCAAAAATCAATTATCTCAAATATTGAAAATAAATGGTAATTGGTTATTGCCTTTCGATGGTGTGAGTACTTCACATGGATGCAGAGTAATGAGGAGTTTTCTCTTCGTTCCAAACATGTAATTCTTTCGCACAATAAGTGATCGACGAAAAGAAACACAACATTGATGTCCTATTTGGTTTGTTGCTCTGTCTCGAACACAATTTTGTTGACCTCTTTTAACCTGTCTAAAATGTATAAATTCTTTCATTCATATCTAAAACTTAAAAGAAGGTTACAAATCCTATAAAATAATATTATCGTAATTAAATCGTATATAAAGTTAGCCACACAACTTGTTTAAAAAAAAATTACTTAAAAATGAACTAACAAATCTTTAAACACATGTGGATTCTTGGTTAAGACCATTTAAATATACTGCTATGGACGATGAGCCAAACTCTTGTGTGAAAATAGGAGTTTCCCACGAAAAAGTACATGATGGTTACGTTCAAAACCATAAAGATTGCACAACGCACAGATTTTCAGAGACTATTTAACATTCGTTAATATTATGTATTATAAAAAATAAAAATAAAAAAGACAGATTTAAATGTTACAGAGAGAAGTGAAGAAGATGTAATAAATAATGGTATAATAGAAGAAGATAAAAAAGAAATGAAGAATGTAATATAGTTAACATTCACCTATCATGAGTCTAATTATTATGGGTTGTTGATGAATTTAAAAAACACAAAAATTGAAATAAGAAAATATTGGATTAATGAGAAAAAAAAAGTAATAAAATATATATTATCCGATGATTGGGGGGTTCCGGAGAAGTGGGAATGGCGGGTGTGGGAGGCAGTGTGAGGTGCTGTACATGCAATCCTTCTTCTTCTTCTTCTTCTTTCTTTGTGAGGAAACCACCTTCTCCGGTGAGATTCAGATTCCGATTGAAATTCAGAACTAATGCTCTCTTTGGGGATTGGGGATTAGGGAACAGAAAGAATTCCCTCTCCTTCTCCTCAACTCCCCAACAGCAATTCAGTTTCAGTTTGACAGACACAGACACAGTCCGAGTGTCGGTGGTGTCTTCCATCTCCGACGTTCCGGGAAGGGAATGGGACGCATGTGCTGTGGATGCGAGTGGCGCTCACTCCTTCAATCCTTTCCTTTCCCACGCCTTTCTCTCAGCCTTAGAGCACTCTGCCTCCGCCGTCAGGGAAACTGGATGGACGCCACACCACATCGTTGCCAAAGATCAGGTCAACAACATTCTCGCCGTCGTCCCTCTCTACCTTAAAACGTATGTTGTTTCTTTCTTCTTTCTTCTTTCTTCCTTTTCTGTCATCCCTTTTCCTTCACTCTCTTTCGTTGCAGCCATTCCTACGGTGAATTTGTCTTTGATCACTCTTGGGCCAATGCTTACCATTCATACGGATACAAATATTACCCCAAGTTACAATCTTGTGTGCCCTTCACGCCTGTAACCGGTCCAAGGATCTTACTTCGTAACACCGCCTTCAAAGATCAAGTCTTTGACTGTATTGTCTCTGCATTGAAGGACCTCACTGCCAATGTAATCGATCACCAACTCCTCCTCCTGCTTTTTACTACATGCATTTGCTAATTCATCTCTTTCTATCTCTTTACAGTACCAGCTTTCCTCATTACATGTTACTTTTCCCTCTGAGAATGAGTGGCTTAAACTCACCCAAAAGGGCTTCCTCCCCAGGATTGGAATGCAGTACCACTGGAAAAACCGTAACTACAAAAAGTGAGTCATCCATGTACACTGTTTCTGCCTCCCATGCATATCTTCTTCTTTTTCTAATTGACAAACAATCCCTAGCTACACTAATCACACTTGACGACAGTAAAATATTTCTTTCTTTCCTTTCTTTTCATGCAGAAGTTGTCATTACTCGGTTGTTAGATCTCTGTTTACTTCTTTTCCACCTCTTTGTTTATCATTGTTTCCCGTCGTGTTTTTTATAATTTTTAAAGTAATAATTTTGTTTCTCAGAAATGTGCTGGACAGTGGAAAGGATCCAATCATTCATCTTCCTTTTTCAAGTGTTTTATATGTTTACAAGATGTCATTGAGTTCTCATCTGTGATTTTGATCCACTATAATAGTTCTGTAAAGAGACGTGTTTTGTTAGTCCTAAACATTAGTCTATACAAATACTGTTGTTATTTAATGTTTGCAGTTTTGATGACTTCTTGATGGACATGAAGCAAAGTAAAAGAAAAAATATACGTCAAGAGCGTAAAAAGGTTGGTTTTCATGTAAAAAAGTGAGTTTTTTTAGAATTCTATTGGCTTGTGATAGCATAATGAGAATGTATTGCGAAAATGCCTTCTTTTCTTTGGGTCACCTTGAGCCAAATGATTCTGGATTTTAAATGACGTGAATGCACATTGATCTGATAGTTATGTAGTCACATATATCTTACGATGACTTTATCTGCAGATCTCAGCCCAGAACTTGATTATGAAACGGCTCCGGGGTTATGAAATAAAGGTACTTTACTTTATATCTATACTAAAGGGTTGCAATTACTCTTATGTTTTTTGGAAGATTTGAGTGCATGATACAGAGGATGTTCTGTGACAAATTATATAAAAGTACCGGATATTAACGATCTTCTGTTGAAGTAAACGTGGCCAATTGATGTCTTCTAGCAATAGGATGGAGAACATCATAGTTCTTTTCATATTGAAGATTAAGAAAAATTTATATTATGAAGAATATTAAAATCACCTTACACTTTTTCCTATAGTATAGGATTTTATAATATTACAATATAACATATTTGCCATCATTATAAGTTAATTAATGCTCAACTAAGGGTAACTTACTGCTTATATGCACCAATTTTAACCCATTTGCAAAGAAACCTTAGGGTATACATGATGCAAATGATCCCCTAAAGTTCGCAGTACACGCAAAAATGACCTTTTGTTACTCAAACCATTAAATATCTTAATGACACTGTCATACCACACCAAAACAGTGCGTGAGAGAAATGTTATCTAGAATATCCAAAATTCACTTAAAATGGTTTGGAAGATATGTTCATCCCAGCATTCTCTCGGTAAATCATGATGTTCTGATCATTACACATTTGACAGCAATTCAATTCTAGTGTGCATTTTAAAGATATTACAATGGTATACTTTATTGGGAAAAACTTTTAGTTGTGATTCCCTCTACTCGCGAACTCACTTATGTTTTTTTGTACTCGAAGGCTAGGCACTGGGATTCTTTCTACACTTTTTACAGGAACACAACTGATAACAAGTATGGTACCCTAATTGAACTTTGTAGTTTTGATTTTTTTTTAAAATGTTTGATGACATGGGAATGGTTGAAGTGTCAATATTTAGTATTGTTGTTGGTCTATTGACAGATGGGGTACTCCTCACCTGACAAGGGAATTTTTCCATGAGCTGGGATCGAAAATGGGAGATAACGTGCTACTTGTTGTGGCTGAAGAAGGGGATGAGCTTGTTGCTGGAGCCCTAAATCTTATTGGAGGAGATACTTTGTTTGGGCGCCTATGGGGGTGTCAGCCGCAAAGTTACTTCCCAAGTTTGCATTTTGAAGCATGCTATTACCAGGTCCATGCTTCTCATTATTTTTTGTCCAAAGTTATGATTATTATTAGATTGTATCTCTTTTTATAGAATGGATTTCCCTTTTTGCTTCCAAGTGGGTGTCTGTAGACAATCTTTTTTTCTCTATAACCTCTAATTTGGCCTCTATTTCTATGTAACAGAGACATTAACATGAACACTTGTAATATCTAAAAACTTGTAATATCTAAAAAGTAGGACAAAGTAGAACACGTGTAATATCTAAAAAGTAGGACAAAGTAGAACACGTGTAATCTCTAAAAAGTAGGACACATGTAATCTCTAAAAAGTAAGACATGTGTAGTAAGACATGTGTAATCTCTAAAAAGTATGACATGTGTAATAAGACACGTGTAATCTTTACCATATAAGACAGGAAGACACAAATCTATATATTATATTATTATAAATTATATAAATTGACAATCAAGACTTGTGTGTGAGTGGGTTTTTTTTAATGACAGAAAGATGCTTCCTATGACTAGTTCAAAAAAATTTGTTTCTTAGTTTGAGTTTTTAGAAGATAATTGTATTTGTCATTTTTAAACTTGTGTTAGAACTGTGCTAAAATTTTCGGAGATCTTCTTCCTAATGTCATATATGTGTCCGTTTAAGAGACATTTAATAGGCGTGTCCGAAGAGAAAAAAGTTTCTTTTTTCCTTTGATTTAGTAGGATATATTTTTCTTTTCATTTTTGGACTAAGCTATGTGTATATATATACTTTTCAGGCAATTGAAGCAGCCATCGAACTAAATCTTAAAACAGTAGAGGCAGGAGCTCAGGGTGAACACAAGATTCAGCGGGGATATCTTCCTGTGACAACTTTTAGCTGCCATTACCTTATTGATGAAGAATTTAGGGAGGCCATCCAAGATTTTCTGGAACGTGAAGCTTCTCAGGTATGATGCATTAACTATTAGTTAGGTATTATTATGCATAAATTATTAGTTTTAGCATTCGCGAGATCTATGTACTTTCAGCTGAGGTAAATAGTTAGAGGCCTTGAAAAACAAATTTATTAAGGGTGAGTTTTTGTGTGTGCAGGTGAAGCTTGTGATAAAACTCTTGCAAGATTCTGGACCTTTCAAGGAAGGAATAGTATAGAGAGGAAAAGGGAGGGTACAGTGTATTGTAAATAAGAACATGGATTATATAATGTAATAGTTTGACATTTGTTTGAAAGAAGAAATGCATAAAGAAATTGAAAGAAGAATAGAATGAGAAGAGGGAAGGATGTCAGACAGTGAGAGAGGCACCGTTGTCTGCGGGGGTGAGATTGAGAATGAGTGTGGCAGCCTTGAGAGCCCAGGAGTGAGGGGACTGGTAGAGAGAGGCAGAAGTGCCGAAGCAAGAGGAGAGCATGTCGGTGTGGATCACACCTGGATTCAGAGCCACCACGGCCATCCCTTGACCCACCTCCTTCGCCACCGACTTGCTCAGCCCTTCTATGGCCCACTTAGAGGCGCAGTAGGGAGCCACCAGCGCCGCACCGGACCTTCCCCATCCCGACGACATGTTCACTATTATGCCTTCCGCCTTCTTCCACTCTATCATGAGAGGGATGAAGTGGCGCAACACGTTCGCAGTCCCTTTCACGTTCGTATCCATCACCTCCTCGAACTCCTCCTCCGGAACCTCCCACAGCTTGTTGTTCTTGTTGATTGTTCCGGCGTTGTTCACTGATCAACAAATCCACACCCTCATTTCACACTAAAATTTACTTAAATTACTTAATTAATTAGGGTTACGCTTACGAACCTATGATGTCCGGAACGGCCTTGTTGTCCATTACAAGGCGGGCCATTTGCTGAACGCTCTCGGAGGACTTCTGAAACAAATCAACGAAATTGTGTTTGTGAGTGGGAAGAGACAGAGACAGTAAGAGAAAGAGAAAGAGAAAGAATGGTTGTGATTGAAGGAAGAAGCACTAACGACGTCGGCATTGAAGAAGAAATGGTTGAGGTTGCGATTGGTAGAAGAGAGTTGGGTTTGAAGGGAATCTAGATTTTGCTGAGAACGGGAGCAGCCGATAACTGTATGACCTCGAGTGGCGAGTTCAACGGCCAGTGCTCTCCCAATCCCTTTCCCAACTCCTGTTATCAGCACCGTTCTCCCTGTCCCTGTCGTCATCTTTCTCTCTTTCCCCAACTCCATTCCTGCTTTTAACCTTTTCTTCTTTTCTTTTTTTCACAAACTCATTTTTATAACTTTTTAAACTTATTATACAATTTCTTATTTCTTAAAATTCTCTATTATAACATACTTAATCTTTTGTAATTATACTTTTATTTAATATATCTTATTTTATTAAAAATATTTTATACGAATTACTTAAAAAATAAAATTATATTTTAATTTTTAAATTAATATTAATGTATAATTTTTATATGACTTTTCAAGATAAAAAAGAACATATTCTCACCCATTTCTACATTAAATCTTATATAAAATAAAATAACATTCACTTTCAATCGAATTTTATCTTTTATTTTTCAATTATAATTCATCCAAAATTATTATGTATATTACATTTCTATCATGTAAGAATTGAATCATAAGAATAAGAATTGAGTGAAAGAGAAAAATGTGTGTTTCCACTTGTATTAATTATAAATTCTTATCTCCCATGTGAATAACAAAAAGTAATTAATATTGTTTTAATTTATTTTTTGGAATCAAGAACCATTAGACAATTCTGACTTGAAAAACAACTACCAAAGTATTAATTATAATTTATTATATAATCTATAACATTAATGTAAACATTAGAGGTCGGTGTAACTCCATACTTTCTCTTCCTCTTTAACAATTTATTTACTCATATATGACCTGTTTTTTGATAAAATATTAAATATTAATTAACTTTTTTCTTATATTTATAAACTTTTAGAGTTTAAAAAATATACTAAAATTATGAATAAATATTTTTATATTTAAATCCAATACATAGTTATTGATTAAAAGCAATTAACTTACATATACTAGAAATACACACGCAAGAATCTGTGTGTATCCAAATTTTATTATTATTACTATTATTATTATATATTTATATTTAATAAAATAAATTATAAATTTATATTATACTATTTTAATTTATCATAAACTTATATATATTTACATTTATTAAAATGAAGTATAAAGTATTTTTATGTGTTTTTGTATTTATTAATATATATATATATATATATAAAAGTTTATAATTAAAAAATACACGACAACACTTATATTTCTAATAATTATTATTATTATTATTTGATTATTAAAATTGAGATTAAAAATATAAATAACATAATTATTTATTATGTTTAACAAAGGGCTAGTACTTAATATCATTTTTTTAATCTTGATTTATATAATAAGTAAGAGTGCATTTCATCCTTTCTAAAGGTTAAGATAAAAAATACTTTCGAATTATTTTAAATATATGAAAATTTTCAAATTCTTTTAAATTTATAATTTTTTGAAATCTTATAATTTCATATTTTATAAAAAAATTACATTATAAATTACAAAATTTCAATTATAAAAGTATTTTAAAAAATCTTCAGAAAATTATTACATTCTTACAATATTTTAATTTCTGTACGTACAAAAATCTTTTGAAATTTCACTTGATTTTGTCCCTAAGAATATATATGTACATATATATTTTTTTTATGATAAGTAATGTTCATTTGTTATGATAAATCTAATTGTAAGAACAAAGGAAAAGAAAATATTTTTTTAAAAACAAATTGTATTTTAAAAATAATTAATTATAAATATATAAACTTTAAGACAATTGTTTGACCATAGTCAATGTTAGTCACACTAGAAATTTCAAAGAAATTAGTCAAAAAGCTATATTAGTTATAAGGATTCATCATAAAAAAAAATACACAAATATAAGAATATTTTATGTAATTTTATGTACAAGTGGAGAATTATGGGACAAAAAATAAATCTGTTTGGTTTGAGACTTAGTACAACTCAAATTCATGATCTTATTTGGTTTGCACAATGTACAATCAAGATTAATGTTTATAAAACAATCATTTTAATGCTCTCTTGATAAGAAAAAAAAAACATTTCAGTCTTTAATAATAAAAAAAAGAATTTAAGGGGAAAATAGTGAAGGAATAAGAACGTCATGTGGATGTCTGAAAAGTCGAAAACAAAACATAGTGTTAGGTTTATAGTTAGTGTCTTTGAAAAAAATTTGAGAAACTTACTCATTTGAGAGTGGGGCTGAGTGAGTGAGGGGGATTGGAGTAGAGAGAGAGAGAGAGAGCGTTTGATGAAGAGCCACACCCATCTTAATTCAACCAAGGGACCAAACTTCATGTGCTTGATGGCGATGACAAGATGATAACAACTGTAAACCAATACAAATCCTATATACAAAAACACAATGCATGTAAAGAATATGGAACAAAACAAAACAAAAATTAGAAAAAAAAAATAAGAAGAGTGATAATGGAAGTGCGTGTCTCCAAGAGAAGAGATGTGATAGAAGGGAGTGAGACTTCAGCTACATTAATATTGTAATTGATACAATTAAGAGAGAAGTGAGAAGTTTTTTATAAAAAGAAAAGTTTTTGACGGGAGGGAAGTTGTTAAGAAAGTTATGTAAATTAAGTTTTTGGTTTTCAGATTATAGATAGACTTAAAAAAATAAGAGTAAATACCAAAAAATGAAATGAAAGGAATGTCCGAGATAACAATACAATAATAAAAAAACCTCTTATTATATATTTCAAAAATAATAAAATAAAATATTTGTATAAGAATAAAATGGGAGAATAAATGTGTACACCAAAAGAGCAGTTATGAAGAGGATCCTCTTTATTTATACTAGCGGAAACATAAGCGAAATTACGTCTGTGTATCCGCATTTTTTTCTTTTACTCAACTTTCGCGATGATAGAAGTTTAACATACATACAAAAAAAATTGGATGAGTCAAAATTGAAAAGCAAAAATTAACATGTAAAATAAAAATGATGAATTGATTAAACAACCTCTTTTTTTTTTCTTCTCTAGTTTGAGTCTTTCCTCTTCTTCCATTGGTAGTTTTGGGATAAGAGAGTGTGATGAGTTGTTTGAAATGGAGTGAAGAGAATGATTGAAAATGGATGTTATTTTATTTTATATGTGAGATTTGGTATGGGAATGGGTGAGAGTATGCTCTTTCTTTATTTCTGTTATAGCCTTAAAATAAGGAATTAAGGGAAGAGTAGAAAAGTTAGTTTGTTTATAAAAACTGTACATAAACAATAATTTTATTTTTTAAGTAATTAATATGAAATGAAAAAATACTCTATTATAATAATAAAATGAGATATATTAAATAAAGATAGAATAAAGAAATATGTGTATATAAAATAACGGTTATAATGGGAAATCCTTAGGTATATTTATATATATGTTAATTGAATATTTAAGAGATTGGTAGGTACTTTTCTTTTATCTTTGTATATAAAATTTCTTGTTTTATTTTATTTACTATTTGTAATGATTTATAATAATTTTGTAGTAGACAAAATATCCTAAAATGCATTGAATCCTCTTGGTTTGGAACTTTCTATAACTTTTTCACATGGCTATGCTTCGGATTCAATGTTTAAGTTTGTCAAATTTCTATAGTATTTTTCTTTTGTAACTTAATTGATTTTAATAATTTCAAATAAATTTTGGATTAAGTTTGCTTCTTAGTTTTTTAAAATTAAAAAAATGAAATAAAATTCTGTTAACTTACTTTTTTTAAAATTGAAAAATTGAAATAAACTTCTGTTAACGTTTTAATTGTAAACTATAACAAATTTAGATGACTTAGCATAGTGAAATAGGATAATATAAAATAATTTAAATGCCACATTCTTTCTTAATTATCTTTCTATTTTTTTGGGTTTCAATAAATTTAAACAAATAGAAGAAAAATGTTTTAAAAAGTGTTATTAACATTCCTCTAATCTATATTTTTAGAATCTCATCTTAATTTATTGTTTGTTAACTTAAATATAATTTTTAATTCTCCATATCCATAACTTTCTTGTTTCAACATAATAAAAAGACATAATAATCACTTATTTTCAGATATTCCTTCAATTGTGTATTTAATGTGAAGCAAAAGAAAAAAAAAAGTATATAAATATATCAAAAAATATTTTGAATTAAAATTAATATGCACATGAATATTTAAAATTTTAAAAATTATAACAACAGTTAAATTTTAAATCAACAAAATAATATAATGAATGTAATGCCAATATTCAAACAAGATTCATACAAAATTGTACAGGACTGTTAGAGAGAGGGGATGATGTTTGATGCATACAAATAGTATCCCAAGACAATAATAATAAATACTATATACAAAAAAGACATGGATCACAATGAGTGAATTCCAAAAATGAGTTATATTTGAGCTGAGTGAGAAGATATAGAAAATCAAACAGACAGCAGTAAGTCGATTTGACCTCTGCATTTCATTCATCCAAGCTGAGTCGAAAGAGCCACCATAGCTGCACAATACTCGACTGGAAGTGGAAGTGATGAAAGTGACATGCATGCATGCATCTAAGCATGTTCCTTTTGGTTTTGGCCACGTTCGTTTTCATCATCTTCCTGTTATACTCCCATACCAACATTTTATTGCATATACAACAACTAGGACATGTTGGAATCTTTATGACTTCTAGCAACTGGGTCCCATGTTAGACGACTGCTCCTCGGGATTCGAAGTCCTATTTTCATTCATTGAAAGTCCTATTTTCGGAGAAAGCTTCTTCACCTCCTCTGCCGTGTAGATGAAAATTTTCCTCACAACACTACAAAACTCACTGCAACAACAAAGTACCCACAACTTAGTTTCATATAACACAAGCACACAAAACTAACCATCCACTGTTTCCAACTGCTAATCAAATTATCCTTTCTTTTCTTGAGCATCATCACAACCCCACAAATATTGTTAACCACAGAAAGATAAAAATGCACAAGTTAATTAAATGAACTTACTCCCATGGGTCGTCCCCAACCATCATCGTATCATCTTCGTTGTCAGTGTAGACAACCTGCCATTTTTTTATGGACCCACACAGCTCAGTCTTGATATCAAACATCTCCTCCAATTTCTTGAGCAGATCTTGGTATCCATGAAATCGGGTTAAATCCACAGCCCTCCCAACGGCCATTCCTTGCATGTGAACCTAAAAAAGCATTAAATTACACCATAAATAAATAGTCTAAAAACAACAGTTTTCAGGAACGATGAAGATAAATGCTAAACCACCTAATCCAAATTACCTTGGTACAGCTCCTTATTTGCCTGCTTTGCAATTCCTGGGGAGACAGGCATGATTTTTCAGCATCACAACTTACTGAAGGCTGATCAGATTCAGCATCTAAAGATGGAACAAACCTATCATCACCTAGCCTTCCAGACAAAGTGACTGTTTGTAGACATTCTTCTGCATTAGAATTCTCAAGTAGCTGGATCCCAAAGAGTCTGCAGCCATTTCCAGTGTCTTGTCTCTTCTCTCCAGCTTCTTTAGGGACTGTATCTGACATTGATTCCAAGAAATTTTGCACCCTATTAGACCAATATATTGATTTGTTGGAAGGAGGTCCCACAAAGCCATTCCCACTAAAACCAAGAATAGTTGCAGAAGGATTGAACTTGGGTGATGGATAGAGGCCACGTCCATGTTGAGGATCACAATAAGAGAAAGATGTAGATTCAACTGGAGATTTCCACATGCCTGGTGTACAAAGAAAGAGGATAATGTAGAAAAACATAATAAACAGCATAATTTAAAAATGAAATTGTGTAACACCAACCCAACAAACTCACCTTGCAAAGATGAATCAGGCATTGTAGAAGTTAGAATAAGAGGCCGTGCCCTCTTGTTTCTTTGTGTTGGCTGTGGGTTTGCAGGAGTGGTTGAGACATGTGGCTCCAATTCCCATGAAGAAACTCTATCAGGGCGCAAAATTGACAATGGTTCATCCCACTGCACCTGAAATAGGATTATAATAGGTCATAAATTACAGAACCCAAAAACTGATGTTTAATACTTCTAGCCATCAGGAGTATCAGCAACTATTTGGCAGCTAAATGAATGTTATTGCAACATTATTCTTTACAAAGAATGTTTAACGAGTTTCATTTCAACTCGATCAGTCTGAATCATGTAAATTAACCATATAAAAAATAAAAAAATAATCTGCCAAGGTTGTGAAAAGAAATGTGGTAGAAAAATGTTTCTTCCATTCATTGGATGGTCTCCCAAAGTTCAAAGCACATATAACAAAGGATGAAGAAAAAAAAATACTAGACAAAAAATGTTTAAAATCATACAAGGCATCTTGCATATTTTACCTTTAATGATCGCCATTCGGAATCAGGCCACACCAATGATTTATTATCTCCAACACCCACAATTGTGCCACTGAACCTGCATTCAGGGGGAGAGGAAAGTTATCAGACAGTATAATGTGATAATATTCAATTAACAAATACAGCTAGTCAAGTGAAGCACCTTCTTTCGGGAATTTCATCACCTTCAAATCTCATTTTAAATCTCATCCCAACAGAGAGTTTATGACTCTTAGCTTCCAGATATTTGTTGACACTCACAATAAACTCTGACCGGCTTGTTCTAAGATAAATATTGACAAATCAGCAGAAAGACTTAAAAAAAAAAAAGAATCAAAGTATTCCAGCCAAAAAGAAGTTCATTAATTGCAGAAAACAGGCAAGCACATAAAAAGATGTAAAGTTAAGGGAAAAAACAGTAATATATGACAACAATAACACCACAAACAAAAACAAAAGGACAACTAAAACTAACAACTTCATACTGTTAAATATAAAACCTGGGCTTGTAAAACACAGAAAACAGTGTTCCAGTGGCAATGGCATGAGATGCAGTGGCCAGAACACCTAAATGCATACTGTGACTAGATATAACAGAAGAAGGCACATTGCTCTGCTGTCTCATCACCCTCCTAACCCCAACTCGCAGCTCTCCATTTTCATCCCTGGAATATAGCATAACCAGCCAAAATCACAAACAACAATAAGGAATAAAAACAAGAGGGGAAAATAAAGTACTATTTCTTGACCGCACTGGAATGGAGGCATAGTAGCTTCTGCTGTTAATCACTTGCCTTAAGAATATAAAGGCATCACCAGCCACTAACTTTTTGGAACTGACAAAGACACTCCACCCAGTGGTAAGTAAGTGGCGCTTGGGTTGCCCTGGAAATTACTCAGTTCATTCAGGAACTTACTGACAGTATAAATAAACATCAAACCTAGTCTTATATAGAAATCACAGTACACTTGCAAGCTGTACCTTCAGCTATTAATGAGGATGATCACCTTAGCTCAGAAAACATAACAGACCAGGTGGCCACAAGTTAAAATTGATGCTTAAACTACCCTTAAAGATTAAAATACATGGATACTATTTTTGTGGTATAAGGAAGAAAACTGAGAGAAATTAAATAGTTAACCACCATGGATTCCCTGAAAAGTTTTTCCAGTAAGAGATTCCCTAAGAACTACAGAAAAACAGACTATTTTTTCACTTTTGAAACAGTTATCATATCTTCCATGCACAATGAGAATAGTTTTCTTATCAGGGCACCTGTACAATATATCATGGAATAAATTAGTCAAATATTTGAGTAAATAAGCTAATCTAAAAAATTATTTCCTATATTGCCTAAATTTATCATGTCTCCTTATTTATTTTTATTAAAGGTCCCACATTAGCTAGGAATGTGGTCAGGATACTCTTCACAAGAGTTAGACAATTCTCCCCCATTGAGTAACCCCAATCCATTTCCAATATAATACCAAATTCTGTTCAATCTTAATGTTGGGTCATTCAATAGAGGTCCAAACCTATAACTGCCATGCTCACGATGTCCAATCTTGGGCATGGGATGTGGTTTGTTAAGATTCCCATCCCTCACTGGATATGAATACTGACAGAATATTCCTTAATGATACCTGAGCAATCCTCCTTACTTGAACTAGTTTTTTAGCATGTTGGACGCAGTTAATTTCTAATAATTTTCCTCTACCACAAATAAGACTATTGTGTGAGTAATATGCATCACATCATTACAGCCTATAAATCTACTCTCACGTTATTTATTTCAGAGAACTATTTCTCTCATTTCCTACTTCTCACCCTAAGCCTAACAATTTCAACAACTAATAATAAAGAAATATGTGTATTATCCTATATCTTGACTGCAGCATATTAAAATGCAATGCTCGAAATTGAGTTGTAGCTGACAGGTCAACTGAATCTTCATCGATGCAAAAAAAAAATTTCTTCAAGCAGACACTAGAAGTAAAAAAACACTCTATAACAGGTTCATGGGATAAAACAGGTTGAAAGAAAAGGGGAAAAGAAACAAATTAACAAAGATACTAACCTCGAAAAATATGTCTAAAATGCCATTCATTCCCATGTAAATCAGTTGCCACCAGTTCTTGCCATGGTGGTTGCTGTGACATATCCTGAACATATACGCAAATTACAAGAAAAGAAAAGCTGAAAGAAAGGAAGATAAAGTTTATCTATTGCCATTTCGTTAAGGGGAAAGAGTGTCTAACCAATGGAGGTAGACAATCATCCGCATGTCTTCGAAGAACAGAGAAACCCCCATGGGTACTGGTATCAGAAGCAGTAAGTGTCTTGCAAAATGAATGGATCTTGACCCTTGGAGATTCTGTCAGAGGATCATCAGGGCTGGTCACCTCACTTTGCTAAACCAACAAGGCAGGGTAAAATAAGACATACACAACGAGAAAAAAGAGAACTCAAATGGGCAAAAAACAGTTATGACTTATGACTAGAAAAAGGATTTGAGAGACAAATTGAACGTAGATATATAAATAATGTAAAACAAAGAATAAGACTACACTCACATCTAATTCAGGAAGCAAAGTTATTTGTGCATATACTTCATCTGTTTCGGATTCAGCCTACGCAACCAAGATCAATCAATAATTAAATCACTGTCAACGTAAATCATGACAAACTCCCATACAAGTCATTGACAAACAGAAGAATATCCAGTAAGATTATTCAGAAAAATCAGAACTCACCCGAAGATGAACATTGACCACTTTACATAATATTTTAGAAGGCAGATTGAAGGAAGGCATCTGCTGCTCCAATCCCTCATACATCGATGCCTCAAGCTATAAAATAGAAAAGCAGAAGACAAAAGAGAACATAAACCTTAAAAGTACAACCACAAAATTCTGTCGAAACAAATACTGTAAGGACTTATAGATCAAAATTAGGACATTATAATAAAGTTAAAACGACACCATCAAAGATGCTAATTAGCGGCAACATAAGAAAAATAAAAGGTGGTTCACCATTTCACAAACCAAAATAGGAGGTGAATTGTGGAAGAATGGTAACTTTTTCTTTAAGTGTACCTTTCTTGACTCTGAGAACAGTGCATGCTATCCACTCCTTGAATGTTGCTTATTTTTCAACATTGCTAGGATAGGCGATTTTATTAAAACTTTGATATCATATTATGAAAGTGAACTATTAGTCTAACTTAACCTTACATAACCTGTTTGTAAGGTGAGATTAGCATTCCAGTTATATATTATAATTTGGTTATATCTCTAATCAATGTGGGATCTCCAACAATAAAAAAAACTACAATTCCCCTGTGAATTTTTTTAGTGAAAATACACAATTAGAGATCTATCTTTGACATTGACCTTGGACCAAAGTGATTATATGTCAGGTATAAAATGATAATTTTGTGCTAGTTTTAATATCAGTTAATGCTACTGACATTATTGGAAAGGCCAATTACAGTAATTTTTAGAGGCAATTATTATACTTGTGAAAAGAATATCTGAAAGTAAGGGAAAATGTTCTCCCTGAATGATTCAACAAAAAAAAGGTTCTTAAATAAATACATTTTAATAAATCAATACAAATTTGTCTGAAATATAGAAAACACTTATCAAAGCACTCTATCAAACAGTTGTAAGATGTAATTGTTTAAGTCTTAGTGCACCTATAATTTGATTAGGCACTAACTAGCAGGGTGTATGTCAACTCCAAATATAGTACGACAAACATTAGGTGCTTATGGTTTCCAGCTTCATGCTTTTCAATAAAAACCTTTGGGTTAGTCAATCAAATGTGTGTTTACTCACTGACTGTGTGCTCACACTGCTTTAGTTCTATCCAGTGAATTCTCCCGTGTGGAATGTTTTGCAGATTCAATTATACTTTGAATTCAAACAATCAAATACTTTGGGTTGAATTTCTAATGATTTGATTAGAAGTATTTTATTAGAAGAAATAAAACACAGTGGTGTTGCTATTCTTTTTTTTTTCTATTCTTATATTAGGTAACAATTTCAGTAAATCAAGGTTATTGATTTTAAATAAAGCTTTCAAGAAAGTTTTGTCCTCCAGCATGTTTAAGTATTTATTTTACAATCTCATAAACACTTGTTTTGAAGCCTTTTTGACTAATATTCTCAAAATTGAAACATTATTTCTGCAATTAGGACTTTACAGAGGACATTTTTTGTAGTTTATTAATTGTTAGTTATTAACATTACCATAGATTATTTATGAAATGAAATTTCACAGTACGAGAGATTTGAATTGAATCCCATTTTGCGGCATTGTGGTGATTACTCTGGTTACTTTGGAGTATGAATTAAAGGTTTAGAAGGCTTGAGTGGTTTGGGCTAGCATGTATCTTGCCCTTGTTACACACCAATCATGAACCCTACATTTGAGTTCTGAAAGAAACATTAATACTCAACGGGCCACAAACAAACATTAATGGAATATACAAACAAACATTATGCATAGTTCTGAACACGAACAACCAATTAAGTGGAAATGTGGCCTCTCCCACAAGAGACTAAACCAATTTAACACTAGCTAACAATTACTTTTAAGGAAAAACTGTTATGAGGATACTGGTAAGGTGAATCCATGTCAATTGCCAACAGGGTCTTAAATCTTTGAAGAACAGAACAATTAAATCAAACCATCAAAAAACCAAGGAATAGAATGATTCAAAAGTAGGAGCACATGCATCTCACTGCAATTAATGTTCAAAATTAAGATCCCATGCCCATGAAACTTGTACCCAAATCATCTTGAAAATTGCAATGCTGCATGCAGTAAAGATAATATGGGTATACAACCAAAACTCAAGGTACATGATTCAAAACTAGGAACACAGGCATATCTCACTGCAGTTCAAGATCAAAAATTAAGATCCCATGCCCACGCAGCTTGTCCTGCAAATTGAAATGCCATATATGCATTAACAATAATATAGGTATACATGTAAAATGTCCCGGGTGTCATTCAGAATCAATGTTGTGACAAATAACAACCATGTCATAGTATATCATCAAAAATTAGTTGTTTTACATTATAGACTAACGAAATCTAGAAATGATAATTTATACCACAAGCAAGGAGGCCCATTAAATGTCTTATAAAGGCAACTTTCATCCCTATAAAAGGATAAACATTCTAAATTTTTCCAGGCTTACAAATACATTTTGCTTGCTAAGTTCAAATTAGGAATTTCTAACACTAAAAATCTCATACTAAACCAAAATACCTGTTCCATGTGACCTTGTGGAAAGTAATAAACTCGCTCCCCTTCACGAGGGAGAGTGACAAGGGGACCAGCACAGGCATGCCACAACTCCTTGTATAAATCATCATTGATTGCCCCTAGAAAAAAAAAAACACGGAAACACGATGACATAAGGTGAATGTGAAATATACATTGAAAACAAACACCTATCAACAGTGATAATAAAGCTGCCAAAAAGTTCAGTCAGACAAAGTCATTCACGACAGAAAGCATGGGTGACAATAATACCACAAAGCAAAAAAGCAGCTGGATGTGTCAAGCCTGCTGCAAAACTCAAGATACATTGCCCAGCAACAACATACAAAATAACTTCAACAGAGAGGGTAAAAAAAAGACACCGTGCTTCCGATCCAAAGAACAAGAAGTATTACATTCTATTAACCAACCATAGAGGAAGTTTAGAAGGTTGCAGTTGTAGAAGATACCATTACAATCCAAGTTCTAGTTCTATCCTTTTAGGTGCTAGTTGGAGTTAGCAGCATGTATATTTTTTACAGCATCTATACTATAATTAAGTGTCCAGAGTACATAAATACTAAACAGGTACAAAGAAGGTGCAATCTCAAACTCGGCTCTCAATTCGAGACTTAAAGACAATCACGAGCAGGGTGAAACAAGGGTAAAACAGGTCAAAATTTACTAGAACAACAATTAAGCATCATTTGAGTCAAAAACAGACAAAGCAGGTTAAGAGCACAAAATATAGCCATCTATTTTCGGTAATTTTGTTTCCGGCATAATTTTTATCATCAATAAATCATCACTCGGATCACTTACTACAATCAAACTACATCTTATCCAAAAAAAGAAATTAAATAGCAGAGGATCAGTGAAAAAGGATGTCACGTGAGAACAAATTGTGTGAAACCTGGAAGAAGTCCCGCAGATTTGTGTGTTGAAGCAGAAAACGCCATTGAATTGAGTAAATAGGCTGTGAAGCAACCTAAACAAAAGCAGAGAAAATTGAAGTGTGTGAGTTGCAGAAAATGGTTGAAGATTGAAGTGAAGTGATGAAAATAACAAAAAAATAGTTGTGAAGATCCATTGGCAGAGAAGTGATTGGGAATCGGTTCAGAATCTGACTCACTCTTGGAGAGAGTGAGATTGGTTGGAAGTGGAACAGTGTGAGTGCGCGAAGGAAGACGCAAGGTAAAACTAAAAGTCACACAATATAATGCGTCTCCTCAAACCCCTATACCTTCTCCCATTGTTCCAACCACATGTCAACTTATTATAATTCTTTTTATTTTCTATTTTTAGTATACAGTTTGTTAACATCACATATTTTGTCTTTAATACACTAAAGTAATATAGTTCTATTTCAATAATTCTAATTTTGTTTCAATTTAAAGTTAATAAATTAAACACATGTTTGGTATTTATGTGTATTTATTAAAAAAATGTAATTAATATTAAATGTTTGAGCGACAAGGAATCGTGTTTAATTCAGACAAATCATTTCTTAATTATAAATTAAGATGAAATAAATTTGTTGTCACGTATATTTAATAAACTAGTTTCAAAATTTGTGGGTTGGGTATCAAAAAAGAATTTGAGTTATATTTATTATATTATTGATGAATTATTTTTATAATTTATTTTACATATTACTATTATTAATAATATATATCTTTCGATGAGTGAATGTTTTATCTAACACCATTTACACTTTTATTTCCTCATCTAACATCATTTTGTTTTTATTTTCCTGTCTAGCATTATTTAAAAAAATTGATAATTTTAATTTTGAATGCATTTAAAAAATAAATATTTTTAATGTTTAAAATAGTTAAAAATATAATTAATGAATAAAGAAATAAGTTTTTACAAAATAAAAATAAAAAAAGTAATAAATTAAAAAAAATAGTTTAAAATTATTTTTTTCAAGAATGAAGAAAATAAAAAATTAAACCCTACAACAACATAAAAGTTGAATCTATAAACATAAATTAGTATTTATTTTTATTATTATTGATGATGTAATCATATTAATTTCAAGTAAAAAATACAAAAATTAATTATAAAAAAAAAAAGCAAAGTCAATTAGTATTAATTAGTAGTGGACACACAAATAATATTGAAGTGTTTATCCTAAATGTAAAATCCTAACCAAAAAAAACTAATGCAAATGTTACACATAATACTTAAAAATGAGAAGAAAAAAATGCAAAAATAAATAAGTATAGAAAATAAAAATAGCAACAATAAAATAAAAACAAAAAACAGAAATAAATAAAGAATCCTAGAAAAAATAATAATAACTAAAAACATAAAAGATATAAAATAAAGACAAAACAAAATAAAATAAAGATAAAATATATAAAAAAATAAAAACAAATCCAAACAAGATAAAGATAAGAGATATAAGACGATACTAAATAAGTATATGTTGATCATAAAAAGAAAAATAAATAAGAGATGATCATTCATTTAATATTTTTTTCAGTGGTACATTAAATAGTTTGTGTGAAATGAAACATAATTAATGACGAGAAATGGACGATCCAGTAATGTTGGGACGTGTTTTTTTTTTTTGTGTCCTGATGTTTGACAATATGAACATTTTTTTGTTCGATCATGTTATTCTCTTATGTCAATATCAACTCTTATTTGACTTTACTTAGGCCTCCCATTTGAGGTTCTTTTCATGTCAGGACTTTGGACGTAGTATTTTACCAATGTATGCAGGTCAATACTCTTCATTTATGAGTTCACCAAATAGTCTTTTGTAACACATGAAAGACATGTTGCAATGTTGTTGTTTTTATTTTTATATTTATTTATTTTTACATTTTTTTCTCATTTTTAAGCATTAAGTGTAACATTTGCATTAGTTTTGTTTTTAGGATTTTACATTTAGGGTAGACACTTCAATATTATTTGTGTATCCACTATTAATTAATATTAATTAACTTTGGTTTT
This sequence comes from Phaseolus vulgaris, assembly GCF_051622355.1. NCBI lineage: Eukaryota > Viridiplantae > Streptophyta > Magnoliopsida > Fabales > Fabaceae > Phaseolus > Phaseolus vulgaris. Next base: position 14,158,092 of record NC_143500.1, read on the forward strand.
TTTATAATTATGTCCTGTATTTTTTACTTGAAATTAACATGATTACATAATCAATAATAATAAAAATAAATACTAATTTATGTTTATAAATTCAACTTTTATGTTGTTGTAGGGTTTAATTTTTTATTTTCTTTATTCTTAAAAAAAATAATTTTAAACTAAACATTTTCAATTTATTACTTTTTTATTTTTATTTTGTAAAAACTTATTTCTTTATTCATTAATTATATTTTTAACTATTTTAAACATTAAAAATATTTTTTTAATGCATTCAAAATTAAAATTATCAAAAAAATTAATTTATTATTATGTTTTCTTTTAAATGGTGCTAGATAGAGAAATAAAAAGAAAAGGGTGCTAGATAGGGAAATAAAACCAACTAGATAGGGACTTGAGTTCAATATATAATTTAAAAAAAAAGTATGTGATGGTTAATTTAAAAAAAAATAGTTATTTTGAAATAGAAGTTGATTAATTACTTATCCTATTAAATAAATAAATAAATTATTTTCTATTTATTAAATATTAAAATTGTTCAATTAAATTACATATTTCTTTATATAATATACTAGCAAAAACACATATCTTAAACATGTGTATTTCTGTTTTTTATAACTTTATTCTTTTTATAATTTTACAAAACTTTACAAATTTTATTGTTATTTCAAGTTCTTTTGTTATAGCAATAATACAATTATTACAAGATTATGTATAGATAACTAATAAATTATTGAGTCGAAACTAATGTTTCTTCAACTTACTTATCATTGTTCATTATTATCTAATTAAATCGATATTTTAATTTAAAAGTAATAGTTTTTCTCTTGAAAACTTAAATGGAGATAAGAAATAAATAATTGATATAATTTTTTATGTATAGTCCGTTATGTTATGCCTATATCTAGCTTATGTAATTAATAATTATTTGATTAAAAAAATGTTTGAAATATCAATACATTATAAATGACATATTATAAATGAATGACTGTGATATGAAACTTAAACTTAACCTAAAAAAATTGATTATCAACAATTTTGTAAAATTAAATTAAATTTAAGTTTTATTATCGTAATACAGTATTAAATTCATTAAAAGTCTATTATAAGTTAAGATTAGTTCACTATCTATTGTCAAATTCTATTTCCTTAGGGTGGATGTTTGATGTCTTTATATATTAATCTTTACAAAAATTTTATCAGATTATTTTATAATTTTTGTAAACATGAGTTTGAAGAAACAAATTAATACAATGAATACTGTGGTAATTGTTTTTTCTTTTCTATCATATTATTTGATGTGGAGTGATTCATGTTTTTTGGTTCTTTAGTCAATGATCAATATTTCTTTCGTGTTCTTGTTGATATTTTTTAACAAATTAATACAAAAATTTGTATTTAACTTTTCGTACTTGCCACTAAAAGTACATTTTTCTATATATTTTTAGTTTACTAATTGACACAAAAGCAGTATATTTTTTAAAAAAAGTCTTAAAAAAACTAATTTTATTCCTAAGAATTCTAGCATAAACATGGTAAATTATTTTAATTAATTTGTCTCAATATTATAACATGTTTTATTAATTTACCAAACAAATGCAAAATAGTATATTTCAACTTATTACAACACAATATATAGAAAGGGAATGACAAAAGCACTTAAATTAGATAAAAACAAATTTTTATTTAACTACAAATATATTTGTTCGTCATAACATAAGTCTTTCACAAGTGACTACTTGACTGGAATAAAATAATTATACACTCTAGTAATTTACTCTAAAGTTTGAAGCTTAAATGATTTACAAATTTTACTTTAGTTTCCTAATAATTTTTTCTTGATTTTGAATCCCAACATTATCTATATATATTGACTCGGAAAACATATAAATTGTTATAGTAAAAATATTTCAGAAATAAAAAATAAACCATTTTGAAATTCTTCAAATAATAAGAACAAAATACAAATACATATTTCTTCAATGATAAAATTCAAAAAAATAAATATTTCAGTTATAACAAATAAGAAAAATTACTAGAGTCTAAATACAAAATTCAGAAATTATACAGAAATTAAACAATTTTACCAAATGTTTAGTAAAATTATGTCTAAAACCTTATATTCAAATCCAGTAGTTATACTAACAATTTCAGTGTAAGACAATCTAAGTCAAATAAGAAGACAACTCCTATTAAATACAATTGTATATCAAAAACTAAAAATTAAGCTAAACCTATAATATGTTTAAACTTGCATGATTTCAAACTGTAAGTATGATTTGAAATATCTTCAAATTTGCATGAATTAAAGTAGTAAGTTAGGATTATTTACATACTTACCATTAAGGTCCTTGCTAACCTCACCTGGAACTACACCTGGAACTATTCGAAGACTTAAAATGCACTTTCAGATTGAGTAATGAACACTTTTATATAAATTTTCTATGGAAAGCCTCTAATAGGATCTCAATACCAACAAACCATGAACTCAGTTCAAGAAGAAGGACAACAACACCACAATATAGCATAACGATAAGGCTACAAAATTGCACCATGATCAAGTAAAGTGAGTTAAAAGAAAAAAAATATGTATTAGAAGCTAATACCACAATCTAGAATAGTCTCAACACATTTCACAAGATTGGTTTGTTTGAGCATGTTATACATACACTTGAAAGGCTAATAGGTGAAAGTATCAGAACCCTAATCATCATTTTCAGTTGTGCCATCTTTGAGGTGAAAATGTTTTTCTCTCTTCTGGAACTCTGTCAAACCTTTTCCACTTCCTGTCACACCAACCTTTCCATGAGGATCATCAGGAGATTTAAATATACTTTCCCGTTTTCTTCCAGAGAAGAAACCAATCTGTATGCAAAGCCAAAGTATCACATACAAGAACAGAAAAGATCATTGTCAAAACTCAATTTAAGCATGTAAACAACCAAGATACAAAAGTTCATATCAAGAGACACTTAAATTTTTTAATATCCGATAAAAACATTTCTCCAAGATATTTCAATGAGACAATCCTTTACATGCAACTGTTTCATATATAAATGTGCATAACCAGTTCCATTGTACATATATGATTATTGAATACAAGTGTGTACATTATGCAATAATCTATCACAATCTACCAAACATCATATATACATGTTCAAAGTGTCAAATCGATGAAGATATGTCATGTTTCAAAAACGAACTTTTAACAGGTATGCAGCGCTCAGTTTAAATGTATAATGTTGAATCAATTAGAAATAACTTTTTTCAATGACTTTTAAGATAATTATTATAAAAATTAACAAATTGACTAGATTATGGTTTGTAAATGAATGACAATGTAAAAAAATTGCAATATCGAGTGTTATTAATATAGAGTTCAAAAAGGAGATAGAAACCAATATTTCCATAACACTTGTATTCTCTTCAAATTATCTCATGATGAAATATAGTAATTCAATATAAAATTATGCATGTTAGGAAGACAAGCTGGATTAGAATGAAACTTTGTAGACAATCTAATCCTAACCAAGCATAAATGTAATGTACCCTAACGGACCAAATGACTTAGTTAATTTCCAAGATTTAGTACGGAAATGCATGTAGAAAAGTGAATCACTGCAATTCTAACATGAAAACTACCATTGGTCCCGTAAAAGAGAACCTAAAACAAAAGATAGCACAAGGGTGTAATATCATATCCAATCAAGCCTTGTATCCTAATGAATCAATTGCATAGTTCAATATTTACTATTTACTAGAAAATGTATATACAAACAAATAAAATTTCAATACAATACAAGAAAACTACCATTGGTCACAGAACCTAAAGTAAGGTGCAAAAACTTCTCAAAGCTTATCTGTGAGAATAAAAATAGTTGCAAAATTGAGAAAAGCACCTTCTTTGCCTTTCCTTTGGTGGACTGAAATTGCTGCCAAGCATTTTGCCGCTTATTTTGTGTGACTTCAAGTTGCTCCATCCTCATCTTTGACTTAAAGGCATGTATTTTCTTGCGTTTAGATGCTTTCTGTGATTGAGTTAGAAAAAATGTCATCAATGTCATCATAGCTAAGTGCCAGATAAACCACAAACAAAAACAAGTCCAGAACCCACTAGCAAACATTTTTGTTCTTGGAAGAACATACAAGACCAAAAACATCACCCAACATATCTAGAATCCTATATAAAACAGAAAACTCAGGCGTTTCATCAACATTGAAAACAACCATTTTAATTCAGACATGTATAACTTGCATAAAACATCTCACCACATCCTCAGGATCATCAGCCTCTATACGAAGTTTGGCAGGTAGACTGCGAGACTGTAGATCAATCGATGCAGCTTGCGCAATTTTTCTTTTGATAGCCTGTTTTGTAGCCTCCGCAACTCGCTCAGCTTCTAATAAAGCATCTACAGACCCTTCTTGAATTGGCCTTATATTGGCCGGATCAACCTGTAATAAACAACCACCATCAACACATGACTCATTGGTTCTTTTGGAGAGGGGATAAACCGGGAAGATTCAATATTAATAGTCAAAAGTCAACTCATATAAGAGAGTATGATACCACAAGATAAGGATCCTTCGATTGGTTTTTTAATTAATTTGATTTTCATTTTTCCACTCAACACTTTATTATAATAGGACCACATAATATAATTGGTTTGTGTCTTCAAGATGTATGGCCGAGGTTGTTTCTTCTCCTGTAAGCTTAAGGGAAAATCTAGTATTTTTGGAAGTGGCAGAACACCACTATCATCAGTTGTAATGGATTATCAAAGCAAGGATATTGGGAGGCACACAAGACAAAACCCACACAGAAGACTCAACTAGCACTCACCAGCATGGACAGAACTGCAGTCCACTGATTCCACTTATCAATAAAGAGACTAACCAAGAGCCTGTGGGTTATGATCTTAGCTGAAAGTACAGCTGGATATGCAGACGGGCAGACCCGTTTAAACCCACACTATAAAAAACCTGTTCAGATAGCCCGCTTTTTAGACAGACTTTCCTTCTTGCAAACCGTATCCGCCCAATAAAACCCACGAATTAAATGAGTCAACCCGCACCCACAAAGACACTAGAGATTGATTTTTTAGCATCCATTTGCATAACAATTTACTTGATTCATTAAAGAAAGTTCAACCAATAGAAACAAGAAAATAATGAATTTTGAGATGAATTAGACTTGGTAATGCAGGTAGCAAATAGCCCGTGAATTCTGCAAGTAAAACCCAGTTAACCTACAGGTTGTGCAGGCTGGGTATAAAAAACGTTTGCAGGTGGGTTGTGGGCTTTTGCCCAAATACCTAGCTCTGGTTGAAGGTGAGCTAATGGATGAGGACACGACAGGACTAGACACCAAACTCAATGAAGAGAAGAAATGAGGATATCTTAAAAAGTGGGTTTATGCCAAACTCAATCTCAAAAAATGGCTTAAAAGATAAGGATTGCCCCTTACTTGTATATTATATTTTGGCCTTATCTTAGTCAATATGAGATCTCCAACACACCCGTCACACACAGGAACAAACATATTTAGCGTGCAATTAGATATTTGTGGGTGGTCTAAGGAGCACTAATAGCGATGACACAACAATCCCAATGAACTTCACTAAAATAGGTTCTAAATGACTCTGATACCATCTTAGTAAGTTGGTTTATGCTTGAGTCAATCTCACAAAATTGGCTTGTAAGGTGAGGTTTACCCTACTTATATTCTGTAAATTGGTCTTATCTAGTCAATGTGGGATTGTCAACAAATATAACCAGCAAAAAAATCACATGCAAAGGGAATCCCCCAAATTCCATTTCAATGACAAGGTTGAATTTCTGGTGTAGTGTGGACAGTTGTTACTTATCAATTGCAGATTGACCCATTCACAATTTGTGAAATTATTCACTTATCAATTGTAGATTGACCATTCACTCTTTGTTTGTGAAAGGAGAAATCCTTTGGAAAAGGAAAACCCTTTGAGATTTTTCTACTATTCTCTGTTCATTCAATAAAAAGTTGTGGCAGATTTCTTTTCTGTTGCCACACCAATCAGGTCTTCCATGGCAGTACATGACAACCCCTTTGGGATGTTGCAGGAAACCTTGGTGGAAATCATGCCACAAAAGCCCCCAACCTAGTCACAAAGGAGTAAGATTAAGCTTTGGGTCAGTGTGACCCAACCCTAGACCAATGCAACCCGAGTTTCATTGATTTCAAAACTGTTTTTGGTCCATACCAACTCTAGCCCAATAGTTCCTTTAAAAAAAAGTTGGGTCATACAGCCCAACCCAACCTAAATTACCAGCCACAACCCAAACACACAGCAGTTCTAATTCAGCAACCACTGACACTAACCAGACACTGGTGGCAATGGTGCATCCTGTGACCTATGCTGCCACCACCTGCGACCTATTCAGTTGCTGCCTGGGACATGTTTCATCCTATTTTCTCTTTTGTTCCATCCTTTTTTTGTTTCCTTTCACTTTGAAGTAAATCGGTCCTTTTTTTTCTTCCTTTTTCTATTTTCATATTCAGTTTCCCCTTTTTCTGTTTATCTTTATTTTCTACTCAATACTTTTGTTTGTCCGTATTTAAAGTCTTGAACTTCAACTTGGTAGCATTTTTCTTTCATTTTATGGTTATTTGAATTCCCAAACTTGTTATTAATTTAAAAGATTTTATGAAAGCTTCACGAGTTAATGTAAATTCTAGAGTTCGATCACACCTATATAACTCAATAACTCCAACCACTATTTTCCTAGGTGCGGGAAAATACCCATAAAAAGTAAAACAAATAGCAATGAAGAATTTAGAGGGAAATTTATGCATGACCACAAATGACACCTCATGACTAGCAATGGGATCATCGGGTGTGCATCAAGTAGTTTTTACAAGCCTTACCTCTTCTTTATTACCCCAATTGTCATAGGATACATAATAACCATTTGGTGTATAAGCCTCAATTGTAGCATCATACCTGGAAATTCATAACACAACAAAGTGAAAACACAGTAAACATAGGTAAATGAAATGGGAAAAAAATACAGTGATAGACAACAGTACCACTCCCCATCTTCACTCCAAACTCCCTGAACTTTGGTTCCAATAGGAAGTTTCTCTTGAAGATCAGAACTGCTATCCAACTGTTACAAGATATCGAAAGGATTAGTGACAACAATTCCCGGATTGGGAAGATATTCCCCTATCAAATCATATCATTTCTCCTTTTTTAATGTAATCAAATCATATCTCTAATCAAATCATCTCCAACAAAAGTGAAACAACATAACAATCCTTTAACAATTACCAGAAAAGTATTGAGTATAGAGATATAATTAGGGTAATAGTGACAAAACAAGTCATCACATTTAGAGATAATTTCAATAGTTGCCTCCACAACCGTTGCCAGTTTGTAATTTCATCAATAATCAATCACAAGAAAAGTATTTCGTACAGGTTATGATGTACGTATCTGTTACAAGTGTCGGACACGAAATGTATCTGATTCGGCAATTTGTCTGATCTTAAAAAAATAGGACACAATGGGTTCATATACGTTTAAAATATATATAATTCACAAAATAAATAAATTTCGTTGTAATTTCATTAAAAAAGTCATTATAAAATATTATCCAAATGTATATACAAATAGTGAGTTGCTTTGCTTCTATCAACATTTGTAGCCACAGAACTTGTTTTTTACTAAAGTGGTACTCAAATATCAAATCTGGAAAATTATTTCGTGGAACACATCAATAAAATTATATATCTTTTGTATGTTTAATGTTTGGAATAACATAAAATAGTTAGTTGCTTTGCTTCTATCAACATTTGTTGCCACAGAACTTGTTTTTTAATTAAGTGGTACTCAAATATCAAATCTGGAAAATGATTTCATGGAATACATCAATAAAATTATATATTTTATGTATGTTTAGTGTTTGGAATAACATAAAATAAAAATAATGACAGTTAAATATATGACTATAAAGAACAAAAATTACTATTAGAAAAATTATGATTTTTATATATATTACAGGAATGTTATATATGAGGCTATTTTAGCAAAAAGGGGTTAAAAAGTGGGATCCTTGAAGTGTTGTCTTATAAATAAGTTGTGGACCCTTCTCATCAATAAATTTTTCTATGGGATTAAGGTTTAACCTAAAGGACAACGAGAATTCATAAATCATTATTAGTTGTATCAATAAGCAACAGTTCTAACTTCCAAGCACTATGTTAAGCACTCTTCTATTTGTAATTAATTGCTGACACTTTACATGTACGTATTTTAAATGTAACCTTGTCAGATATGTACTTTAAATGTAACTGTGACAGATATCATGACAGATACCGTGTCAGATACGTACTTTAAATGTAACTGCGACAGATACATACTTTAAATGTAACTGCGACAGATACATACTTTAAACGTATCCGTGTCAGATGGCCTGATAAATGTATTGGTGCATCACAGCATACAGGTCATCAGATTCAGATACTATTTCAATTACTTCCTCCACTACTTCTACTAGTTTTAATTTCATCAATTATCAATCGAAAGCAATTAAATGAATCATGAACAGGCAGTTCTATCTATGCAAGGTTGTCAAACTTGAAAGTCTACATAAACTTGGAGAGTTTTCACAGTAACAAGTTTACTCATCATAAAAAGTAATATTAAAAACATACATGCATTACATAATACTATTAATAATTCTACATTTTATCTCCATAACAGAAGTAGCAAACCACAATAATAAAGTATGATAAGGCATCACCAAGAGTTTCTCACAAGAGTTCCTTATCAATAAAAACATCACTTTAATGAGTAACCCACAAACATGGACTCCTTAAAGTTACAAAAAGCTCCTTATACAAGCAACTATCTTCAATTTTAAGGAAAGACGTGGTATCCACATTAAAATAAAGTTTTTACTGATAAGGAATCCTTGTAAGAAACTCCCATTGAATATGCTCATAGTACTAAAATAGAATCACATCCATAAATTCTCAAATCATACATATATTCATAAAAACATGAGTTCTTAAGGTGAAAAACTTTAAAAAAGGAGTTAAAATCTTCAAATCATTTGGGCCATAAGAAAACACAACACTGTGAGATCAATGGGAAGCAAAGTTTGGGTTGGATTTCAAATTCGCAAACTTGTTTCTTAACTAAAGCTTGTGAGAGTTTACCAAAGTTTATCCTGAAAAGAGTTAGACCATGGTTTAACTTATTTTATTTACCTAGCATTGTAAACTTGCAAGATCTGACTAGATAACTCAAGATTTAGACAACCTTGATTCTATTTTAGCATATAACAATGCAATCTGTTGCAGATACATATTAATGCAGATAAATCAACTGTTCATCTGCAACCTAAATTATAGCCAAAAGCAGACAGAGACCTGGCATATGCCAATGCATATTTTCAAACATCCTTAAAATGCCAAAATAACCCACCAGCAGGCCCAGTAATCATAATATAGGCAGAAGATACTACCAGACAATGCACAAGCAACTCAATACATGTAAGTGACCAGCACCACCCAACAATAATTTATTTCCTCTTCAGAATTGGACTGCAGGAAAATTGGAGGGAGGAAGAGGAGGGGATATGACATGATCCTTATCATGCATTAAAATTCATCTGGCTGTATCTATGCTAAGGGCTTTGTAAAGGAAACCACGAGCAAAGGACCAAAATGAGGACATGGAAACTCCAACAATCCTACTACAACAAAACAAAGGAAACCATGAGCAAACTGAGGACTTAACGTACTGCAGTAAAACCTGGGTCTTCATGTTCCTGTAAAAAAATCTCTCTACTTTTTTCTTTATTGTAATAAAAAGACTCTGGCAAGAAAACTGATCCACGTCCAAAGGAAAACACTAGATCCACCAAAATCAAAACTAATGACAATACTAATGCCCCAAAGGAGATTTACAGACCCCAAGAACGAAACATACACTTGAAATGAGCAATTGCTCGTATAGTCCCAAATTCAGAAAATAATTGTTATATATATGGGGAAAACAAGGGAAAATAAGAGTACGGAAAAAGGCATAAATTGTATGAAAAAACTAGGCAATATTAGTAAAGTGTTCTCTAATCATTATTTCCAATTTCCCTGAAAGTAATGGTGCAAGTAAACTCCAAAATCAAACGAGAATGCAGAGAACATACCATTTGATTCTCCTTATGTATTGACAAACTTGGAGATGTACCAGCATTAGGAGCAGCCGTTGAACCAGAGATTTCATTTTGCTTTGCAGTTGCAAGGAGTTCCTCCGTCAAAGCAATGACCTGCGTAACACAATTTTAGGGCACATATTTGGAGTTCAGTAAAACAAGAAGTTTTCAGAAAATGTTTACATGATAAACCAAAATTAATGTCAAAATTCTAACTTAGAAGAATCTCAGTGTGAACATCTCATATCAGGTGAGAGGAAGAAAGCATGCTGGACATCACGACAGAGAGCACACCTGCACAAGAACCAAGATAGACGTGATGTGCATTTTGACGAGGTTGTCTTTGGTTTTTTGTTTTGTTATGTATGTAAGATTCACTTATTTATTTGAACATGGTCCTCAGGTTGAGCAATTTGAATCATGTTACAAATTGCTGCAGTGCAGTTCCAAATATAAAGTAGTACGCTCAGCACCTTTTAAAACCAAGAAAATTCAAAAAATGAATTTGATTGGTAATACACAATACGGTGCATGGGAAGGGCAGACATGTTTGCCTACAAGGATCCTCTGATGTCTTTATGGTAGGGATCTGCTTTCTCGACAAAGAAGGGTATTGAGATTGAGATGATGAAGAAGTAGGAGAAGTGGTGTATTAATTGTTAGCATGAAAAGAAAAATGTAGTCATACCTCGGAAAGTTCCCTCTCCATGTCAACGTATTCTGAATTCGAAGGTTCATCGTTAAGGAGCTGTCTGACCTGAAAATTCATTGAAATAGGAATAAATTGACGAGACGAAACGAGAACAGAGTGAGTGAACAGTTGAATTGAGCTTACCTGGTGAAGTTGATCTTTGTAGAGGGAAAGATTCGAGGCCAACTCTTCTATACTAACTTCGTCACCGCCTTGCATCTTCTCTCCACAATCACAACCACAACCACAACCACAAGCACAACCGTAACCCTAACCCTAATTCTCCTTCTTCCTCTCTCAATCTTTCACCGCTGCCACTGCACTGCCACGCCTCCCCTCCGCCAAAACACAGTCATCATATCGTATCTTCACCATGGGCTTAACCACGGGCCTTCTAAAGCACCAATTCTTTTCGGGCCTCTTCTTAAAAGGAAATACTATTTATACCCCCATACGCTATATGGACCCCGTATTGTTTACACGTATGTGTGATAATAATAAATAATAAATTATAACTACAAATTTAGATATTATAATAAATAATATCTATGAATAATAAATACTAAATAACATATATTCAAAGTTTGAGATATATACTCACTAATAGCAATATCTATGAATATTGATAAAGAGAATTTTACTCTTATGAATATAATTTATTTTATTAATTCTACTTTTATGAATATAATTTATTTTATTATTTATAAAAATATCTATAAAAATAATAATTATCCTCAAATATTATATAATTATAATATATAAAGTTAATAAAAATATTTATTTTATAATTTGCATGATAACATTATGATAAACATACACTTCAAGTTTACACCTTTAGCTGACTTTTTTTTTTTTTTTTAACTTTGCATATTTTCTTCATTCTCTTTTATTTATAACTTTTTTTTACTTGTTCCCTTTTCTATAATGTTTTGGCAATTTCGTGTTGGTGGGTCTTCCAAACCTTCCACAATATCCTCTCTTTTTTTAGGTTAATGCTCTCTTTCTTTCCATCTATCTTTTGTGACTTTTTACTTAAACTCACTATTTAACTTTACTCTCATGTTATGTTATGAGAAGTGAGTTTGAGTCAAATGTCTTTATTGTCAACGCTCTTTTACAATTTTATTTTTCTTTGAAGAAAGCCTATAATACATGTAAGGTGTTTCCATTTAATGCAATTTGTAATACCATAAGAAATTGGCCTAACAAACTTTCGTAGTGATTTAACCAAAATCTCCAATTTTGTTAATGAATGTTTTCCAATCCTAATAATCATAAAATTTTATACTTTAACCATTTATTTTTCACATAGAAGCATTCCCTTCTCATTATTGTAGTATGTCTACTCCAATTCATATAAAATTACACTAACTCTTCATTACCATAATAATGAAATGATTTACTAATTTAACCCAACCTCTTAAAATAATTAACTACTCAATTATATGAACGAGTAAGATATGAACTTTTGTAATAACATTTTTTTTTGTTTTGACTAACATAAGTCCTTACCCATACCAGGAAAATGTGTTAAAACCAACTTATGTTATTGTTTAATTAAAATCTTAAATCTTATTAACCAATGATACTAGTAAACATCAAGTTTTATATAATTTTTTTGTTACACACAAAAGATGAACATTGCAGTAGTACGAAAATGAAAAAAGTTTAAAAAATATATAAAATCACGTCAAGGAATATTCTTGCGGTTTGCCATAGGTGTACACTTAACAATTTTTTTAACAACAATTATTTATCTCAAGCAAAAGATAAAAAATACATTTACTAACAACTCCAATTAAATCTGTCAAACCATAAAATATAACAATCAGTAAGTAAAAAAACAGAAGAGAAAGGCACGCGTTAATAAATGATTAAATAAATAAAGAATCAAAATCATCAAAAAAATGTATTCTTACAAAACAATGTATATTTATAATTTTAATGTTTTTAATATTTAAAAAAAATAAAAATATATTATTTTTGTTCCGGCCGGTTGACCTGGGTCGTCTTTATGAGTGGCTTGTCCCCACGAGCTAGAGCACCTTCGTTCTGCCTTGTCTATGAGTACCTGAAAAAGAAGAACAAAGGGGCGCCCTCGCGGCCGTTTGCACTCCGACGATCAAGTCAGCTAGCGAGAAACACCGAAGTGACTAGAGACTGTATGATTATCTCAATGACTGGAACTGTGTTGCCCTAATTGCCTTGTGCTCACAGCTGGGTGTGCCGTCAAAAACAACTAGGGTTTAGTGCTCTGTATAACTATGAAAGCATGTACCTTACTAGGGCTCTTCGTGCCCTTTATATAGGTGAAAACTAGGGTTTACCTCTGCGTTGCTTGCTATTATCTAGGGTTCCTTGGAGAAGGTCCTTGCGCCGCTATCTTTAGGATCTTAGCGTATCCGGCCCATGGACTTCCCTTATCTGGACTGCAATGTATAACCTTGCGGCCACTTGGGCTTTAACTTAAGCATCGTATCTTCTGTGCTATGTTGACTATGTTGACTATACGGCGACTATGTTGACTTCTTGACCACCTACCTTTCTCTTGTCCACGTCATCACACCCGATGACCTGGACGGTACACAAGCCCCCCAGTCTTGAGCTGATAACTTGTTTTCAGCAAAAAGACTAAGAAGTTCACTGTTCCATTTTCTTCTTCAATAAATGTGCGCATGGTTTCGCTTTTATCTGCTGTGTAATCATCTGATATAACTGACTAACTCTTGCTTTAAAGAAATCGACTTAGCGCCAACTAGTGCTTAGCTATGTGAAAATCAACTTAACTGGACAAACTATTAGTTTATAACAATAACATTTAACGCAAAATCACTTACTGGGCAGTAGGCGTGGGTCAGTCTTAGTATCTGAAATCTAGCTCGCCTGATCTGCCAAGTGACATGCGCACTTCTATGTCATCGCCTCAAACTCTGCTAACTTAATTCTCGCCGTGTACTTCTTCTTTCGAGCTTCAATCACAAAGCCGTGGGCTTCTTTGGATGCTATTTTCCTTTTTATCTGCTAAGGCGTCCTCTGGGGAGCGGCCTCATACCTTGAGCTATCAATTCTGCTCATTCTGGGAGGAGAGCTGCCTTTAACGGACCCCCCTCTGTCTCCCCTGAGCCTTTAATCTGAAACAATTTGATCTGAGTAGTGAGGTGTCTTTTACGAAGCTACCTCAGCCACCCTGTGACTTCTTCCACCCTGATAACTTATCTGTTGTGCGATCACCTGATAACTTGGTTGGTTTTTACTCAACCCAATTAACTTAGCATAAACTGATGCTTAATTTCCTGGAAATCAACTTATCTTGAACAAACGGTTAGTCTATAGCAATAACATTTGACACGAAATTACTTACTGAGCAGTAGGCGAGAGTCATTTTTAGCATCTGAAATCTCGCTTGCCTGATCTGCCAAGTGACATGTGATGGCATTTTCATGAAGTTCTTCTTGAATCAATGTAGAGTATGGGGCGGAAGCAATGAATGAAAGTGAGCAAGATCCTCCTAAGAGTGGTGTTGATCTTGTAGGTGCATGTTAAGTATGGGTATTGAGTGGTTCGGCCAGCTCAAGGGAAAAGATGAAGGAATTGAAGTTTAGAGCCTAGAATTCTAGGAGAAGCAAAGCTTGGCACAAAATGGCAGCATAACTTTACTCACAATAAACTTGAAAATACAAGGTGTAGGCTCCTCCTTTTATAGGCTAAGGAGGACCATAATGCAACCCTAATGCTAGCCAAATGAAATGTAAATGTGAAGCACATGGGTGCACATGGCACATGGGTGCACAAATGAGCACATGGGGAGGGGTGTGTCTAGTTTTTATGTTCACCCCCTCCATGGGCTTTCTAGGTGTTTTAGGTGCCAAAATTAATTCTAAGAAAATTACAAATAAAGTTCCTATGCTAATTTTGACAAGAAATTAAAGTCTACTCTACACTAGAGTTTATGACATTTGAACATGTAAAAGAACGTCTTCTTGGATCCTCTTGGCCATAACTCTATGGTTGGCCCAAATCTACCCTTTGGTGGGCTTGCATGTGGGCTTGTGCTTGGGCCTCTTCCATCATCCCCTCCCTCTTGAAAAGGATTTGTCCTCAAATCCATTGCTTATTCTTCTTCATGACTAGGGGAATGGATGTGGCTGGATGGTGTCCATCATCTCCTTCTCCTTGAGAAGATCTATCCTCAGATCTAGAGATTTGATCTCGGATAGCAGCCTCTTGCTTCTTCAACTATGCTTGCCCTCCCGGATCAAACGTCCACCTAGGGGAATTATCTAATAAAGCAAATGAGTTAGTTGAAGCAGTTATATACAAATCAATTTTATGAAGTTGCCATTTTTGTTTTTCTTTTGTTTTTGGCAACTTTTTACAATATTTCTCTTTTGATGGTTGCATGTGTTCTCTAATCCTCTCATGCTTTGTAAAATTTTCAATAGTGGTTACTTGTTCCTTAGGCATAATTCCTTTAGGAAGTGGTAACAACACAAAAAGAGAAAGAGGACTATGTTCACATACAACTTCAAATGTAGAAATATTAGTAGTCTTGTGGACTACTCTATTGTATGCATGCTCAATAGAAAAAGGATACTCATCCCAAGAATTGTGGTTGGCTTTCATGATTTCTCTAGGCATAGTAACAAGAGCTATGTTTTCAATTTTATTTTGACCATTCTTTTGAGGATGATAAGAATTTGAAAAGGACAACTTAGTTGCAAGTTTTTCCAAGAGAATCCTCAAATGATGGTTTTCAAATTTTGGAGCTCTATCCAACACTAAGTTTGAAGAGAAATCATGAAGACTTGTCACTTCTTTAAGGAAGAGTTTATCCATGTCTATGACAATGGAATCAAAACCTTTTGTTGTCCTAGGAAGATCTAATATGAAATTTAGGCTTATGTCTTCCCAAGGATCATTTGCAAAAGGTGAAGGAGTATAGAGTTCATGAGACATCGCCTTAGATGTATTTTTAAAACACGGAATGTATCTAGGGTAATGTCTTTGAACATCTTTTCTCATGGGTGACAATAATTTTCCTTTTAAAAGCTCTAGAGTTTTATCAACTCTATTTTGACCCATGAGTTCTCCTTCATGAAGAATTTCTCTTTTATGTGTGAAGGTAGTCTCGTTGATACAACCTTTGTTCATGGAAATTTCAATTCTTTGCAAAGGTTGTCTCAATAAGACATGACAAGTTTCTTTAGGCACTACTTCACATAAAAAATTGTCTTTGTAGATGCCTATAGATGACTTGACCTTCACTTGGTGATATCTTAGCATGTATGTAAAATAATCTACTATATTTTTATCTATGCAAGCCTTTTTTAAGGATTCTTCTTTTTTTTCTAGGCTTGCAAGTGTTCCTTTACAAAAGGTAAGGCTAGGTTGTTCAACAAGAGGTATATTTTTAAATGTATTTTCAACTTTTCCTTCTTGTTGAATGACCTTGTGGGAAGGAACACTCTTCTCCCACGCCTTTTGTTTTGCAAGGGTTTTCTCTTGCTTTTCTATTTTTACATTTTCTTCACTCTCACTAGCTTCTTTTTCTTGGCTACTATTCTCATCTTTGTCCCTTAAGATCATAGATCTTTCATTGAAACATTGAGATGCTAATTGATCATTTCCAAGGTATTCTAAACATGGAATTTCTCTAGCTTGAGTGTGAGAGATATGCTTGGTTAGGTTTTCTTGTCTCTCTTTCCTAGCTCTCCTAGGGAATTGTTGATGATATTCATTTTTCCTAAGACTTTCTTCCCCAAGATAATCATGATGTTTAGAGCTAGATGCATGAGAATGTAATTTTTTTGAAAATTGAGACTTCTCATTCTTTGCTTTAGTCAATTCATTAGTTTTGATCTCATTCTCCAATTGTTTAGATGAAATGGATTGAATATCCTTAGTAAGTTGCTTCAAAAGAGATTTCAAGGATTTCAGCTCACTTTTAAGAGATTTAGAGGAGTGAGAAGACATGACTAAAACTTTGTGTGTAGAAGTATTTTACCTTGAGAAAAATTTAGGGAAGTCAAAGAAGGTAGTCTTCCAGGTAAGGGAGGTGAGTCACAGTGGACTACTTAAATACCAAGCCTTTGCCTTAGCCAAAAACTATCCCTCAATGTCTTCACACAAAGCTTTCTCTTAGTAAACCACTTGGAACACAATTAAGTTGAGAAATCAGATTTTAATGCAAGAAAACAATGCATGCTAACTAATTAACAAAGCTAGACGGTTTTTAACAAAACTTAAACAAAATTAAACATGCAAAACGTATCTATGAAAGCAAAAGAAAAGCAATTACAAACAAGTAACAATTACTAATCAAGAAATTGCTATACTATTCAGCCCTAGGTGAGGCTTCTTGGACACTTTGAGCCCTTGAAGACACATTCACCGTCTAAACGTAATTAACAAGGTAATTAACAATAAACCAAGTTGCAAAGGAAATAAGAGAAAACTCCCTTTGTTGTTCCTCCTTTTGGTTAGTGCACTTCTTTGTTGTCTTGATTGTTGATCTCCTAAGTGTTTGTAGTGTTTGTTTCAAGAAAGCTTGTTTCGGCTTTGGCTTTGTCTCCTCCTTAGAATGTTGGCTTTAATTCTCCAATTTCCAGCACCTATTCACAAGGGCTAAACCTTAAACCAAGTCAAATTCCATGCACATAAGCACCAAGGGAGAAATTAAATTCCAGCACCCAAAAAGAGAGGTCAAGGAACAAAAGCAAGAAACAAATTTAATTGAAAGAAAACAGTACCACCAAAAGGATTTATAATATGACAACTTAGAAAGAGATTCAAGAAATTAAAGCAAACAATTAAAGGTACTCAATAAAAGTTGGCACACAAAAGAAATTCCTAAAGAAAAGCACTAGATTAGATGACCAAATAAAAAAAAACAGCACCACTGGAAAATGTTGTGGGCCAGAAAACGTGTTTGTTCCCCGATTTATGCTGATCTGTATTTTTAGAATTTGGCTCTGAAATTTGTTATGCAAGATATTCAGGATCTTATCTAAAATCTGGCTTTGGATTCACTCAAAACGGATGCACCATTTTTTTTTAATAAATTTTGCAAAATTGGTGTTCGGTTATGCCAGCTGGAGCGCTCAGGATTTGCACTCTGATTTTGTAAGATTTATCATTTTTTTTCGGTTGCTTCTTTTGACCTAATTCTTTTTTTGTCTTTTCTATAACACTTTAAACTTGCATTTTCCAGAAAATCAGAATTTTTCTATGGGTGGAAATATTTTTCTGGGTTAAAACAGCCAAAACAGAGAAGGTATAAACAGGGGAATCTGAAAACTGGAAACAAAAACAGCAAGATACCAAAGTTTAGACACAATGGAAATTTGTGAAATAGAATTGTGTATGATCTAAACACAATATGAACTCAAACTAAAAATAAAAAGGCACCAAAGGATCAAAGAACAGCAGATTCAAACAAATTAAAGAGACCCAAAAGCAAGAAACAATCAAGTCAATAATAGGACTACTAAGAATTGTTGACAAATATGGATTCACATGACTTGACACAACATTTATAGATTCAGAAAATAAAGACTCAAAGCATAAAATGAAGCAAAATTAAGAAAGCAATAAGGACTCAAATTCCTAAAAGAAAACAGCCACTCAATGGTGTAAGGAATCCTATCACAAGCTGCACAGAATTTGTTCAAGATCAATTGAACAATTGTGCTTTGGTTGGATCTTCCATAAGCACACCAAGAACAATTTAAAAAGTAAAAAACAGCAAGACAAGTATGGAATTTAAATGACAATATGAAGTAAAGAAGAACTGAAAATTTAAAAGACCAAGCTACTCATCTTGAAGAACCAAAAGCTCATGATACCAAATGATGGCATTTTCATGAAGTTCTTCTTGAATCAATGTAGAGTATGGGGCGGAAGCAATGAATGAGAGTGAGCAAGATCCTCCTAAGAGTGGTGTTGATCTTGTAGGTGCATGTTAAGTATGGGTATTGAGTGGTTCGGCCAGCTCAAGGGAAAAGATGAAGGAATTGAAGTTTAGAGCCTAGAATTCTAGGAGAAGCAAAGCTTGGCACAAAATGGCAGCATAACTTTACTCACAATAAACTTGAAAATACAAGGTGTAGGCTCCTCCTTTTGTAGGCTAAGGAGGACCATAATGCAACCCTAATGCTAGCCAAATGAAATGTAAATGTGAAGCACATGGGTGCACATGGCACATGGGTGCACAAATGAGCACATGGGGAGGGGTGTGTCTAGTTTTTATGTTCACCCCCTCCATGGGCTTTCTAGGTGTTTTAGGTGCCAAAATTAATTCTAAGAAAATTACAAATAAAGTTCCTATGCTAATTTTGACAAGAAATTAAAGTCTACTATACACTAGAGTTTATGGCATTTGAACATGTAAAAGAACGTCTTCTTGGATCCTCTTGGCCATAACTCTATGGTTGGCCCAAATCTACCCTTTGGTGGGCTTGCATGTGGGCTTGTGCTTGGGCCTCTTCCATCAACATGTGTATTTCTAGGTCGTCGCCTAAGACTTTGTTGGCCTGGTTCTGCACTGAGGACTTTCGAACTTGCCTCAATTTGCTTAAGCAAAGAGGTCTTGTACTCTGTTCTTGCCTGAACTCGCTCGACGGCGAGAAGGACTTTATCTGGTGCCTCAACTTGCCCAGGGCTACCTTTCCCCTGGATGCACTGAGGACTTTCAATCTCATCTTGCCTGAACTCACTCGAGGGTGAGGAGGACTTTCTCTGGTGCCTCAACTTGCCCAGGGCTACCTTTCCCCTGGATGCACTGAGGACTTTTAATCTCATTTTGCCTGAACTCACTCGAGGGTGAGGAGGACTTTCTCTGGTACCGGAGCTAGCTATTCATACTTGAGGAGGGGGCGTCCCGAAGGAATCCCTTAACCCCTGCTCAAGGACTAGGCGCCCGGATTTTAACTGTTATCTGGTACCGGGGCTAGCTATTCATACTTGTGGAGGGGGCGTCCCGAAGGAATCCCTTAACCCCTGCTCAAGGACTAGGCGCCCGGATTTTAACTGTTATCTGGTACCGGGGCTAGCTATTCATACTTGTGGAGGGGGCGTCCCGAAGGAATCCCTTAACCCCTGCTCAAGGACTAGGCGCCCGGATTTTACTCATACTGGACATATCTGTCATCTTGCTCTGAACTCTCGCCTGTACTCGTTCTTGGCGAGTAGGACTTCTTAATCTGTTCTCGCCTAAACTCGTTATAGGCGAGTAGGACTTCTGATCTGTTCTCGCTTATACTCGCTCTAGGCGAGTAGGACTTCTGATCTGTTCTCGCCTATACTCGCTCTAAGCGAGTAGGACTTTTTATTCTGTTCTCGCCTATACTCGCTCTAGGCGAGTAGGACTTTTTATTATGTTCTCGCCTATACTCGTTCTAGGCGAGTAGGACTTTTTATTCTGTTCTCGCCTATACTCGTTCTAGGCGAGTAGGACTTTTTATTCTGTTCTCGCCTACACTCGTTCTAGGCGAGTAGGACTTAAAACTTAACTTTCACCTCCGATTGCAGGGTGGTGACAAGGACTTAAAAACTTTATACTTGTGCCTCCGATCGCTAGGTGGCGATGAGGACTTAAAAGCTTTATACTTGTGCCTCCGATCGCTAGGTGGCGATGAGGACTTAAAAACTTAATTTGTGCCTCCAATCGCCGAGTGGCGATGAGGACTTAAAAAACTTAACCTTTGCCTCCGATCGCCATATGGCGATCAGGAGTTAAAACATTATGCTTTAAAGCCTTGTACTGAATGCATGCCATAATCTTTAAATTGTTGCCTTAAATCTCATAAAAGCGATAAGGTCTTTTTTCTGAAAACTTAAAACGATAAGCATGCGAACTTAAATAACTTGGAAACTTTGATAAAACTGTTTTAACTGAAACCACTTCTTAAAGAGTGCCCTTTGAAAAACTGCTTTAACTGAAACTACTTCTAATTATTACCTTGGCGATATGGTCTTGTGTCTCACCGTCTAAAGTTTTCCCCAGCTTAAACGTCTTGCCGTTGATCTTCTTCTCAAGCCACTCCTTGACTGGCTGAGGCCTCTTCTCGTTGGTTAACTCCAATGGTAGACTTTAGCCCTTCTATCTCCGATTGAGAATCGTATTTCCTTGATCAAGAAACCTCTCACCTGCAAAGACAAAGGGGCAAACCAAAACGGTGGCGAGCGGCGACTTGAGAGTCGCTACGGACCTGTTCAAAGGCTCGAACCACAACGGTGGCGAGTTGCGATCAAGGGTGCCCATGTCCAGATTGTCTCTGAGCCAAGGGTCAGTGCACATGAGTCGTAATGTACCTTTTAGAGGAGTTGTCCTGATGGCTTGACTTTTCATCGACAGGCTTCGTCGTCCAACACTTCTATGACCCTGCATGGTGTAAAAGTTTGATGTTGTACTGCCCTTTACCGTCGAGCTACGGTAGGACATAATAATTTGTCATTCTCGACACACGAGTTCTGCAAAATTTGTCAAAGTTGATCATTTTTGCATGTTGTAGATCGTGAACTAGTACACCAGGTAAGTTCCCAGGAAAGAGAGGTGGGTCACCAACGGACATGCTTAAATACCAAGTCTTTCCTCGTCTGAACTTTCCTAGACATGTACTTTTTCACTACTATGCTCTATGACCAGCAACAAGAATAACTTCTCCACTGTGAGAGATCATGATCATCATAACAATATCACAACAAATTTAAATGATAATTAATTGTTCACGTCATCTTCGGAATAACATGATAAAAATAATAATCATTTATCTTTGGGAATAACATTACAACAGATAAAATATTTATTTATCTTTTATCTCCAGAATAATGTCACAATATCTTCATAATAATATCACAACAGATAAAATATCTTTTTATCTCTTATCTCCAAAATAATATTCAACAAATAAAATATTTATTTATCTTTTATCTCCAAAATAATATCTCAACAGATAAAATATTTCCATATCTTTTATCTCTAGAACAATATCTCAACAGATAAAATATCTCTTTATCTTTTATCTCCAAAATAATATATTTCCTTATCTTTTATTTCTAGAATAATATCTTTCTTTATCTTTTATCTCTAAAATAATATATTTTTTTTATCTTTTATCTCTAAAATAATATATTTCTTTATCTTTTATCTCTAGATTATCTTTTACCTTTGGAATAATATCACAACAGATAAAATATTCCATTATCTTTTATCTTCATAGTAATACCATAACAAATATAATATCACAACAAATAAAATATTCCATTATCTTTTATCTTCATAATAATACCATAACAAATATAATATCACAACAAATAAAATATTCCATTATCTTTTATCTTCATAATAATACCATAACAAATATAATATCACAACAAATAAAATATTCCATTATCTTTTATCTTCATAATAATATCATAACAAATATAATATCACAACAAATAAAATATTCCTTTATCTTTTATCTATAGTAATATCACAACAAATATAATATCACAACAAATAAAATATTTCTTTATCTTTTATCTCTAGATTATCTTTTATCTTTGGAATAATATCGCAACAGATAAAATATCTTTTTTATCTTTGTTACCTTTTCTGGGCTGACCAACATCTGAGTTGAGCTCATGACTCACCTCTTGTGCCCAATCACCGATGACCTCCCCCAAACCCTTGGGTCGAGCTGACGGGCTCTCCTGCATGGTACCCATGCCCCTGTCTTACCTGGCACTAGGTAACCATTTACTCACGGGGCGGCTATACTCGAGTGGTTGCACTAACACCGAGCTAGGTTGACTTTACCTGTGTTGTGCTTAAACAAATCAACAAACAGATTAATTCCACAGAGCGCCTATGCTCGTACTTACACCGAGCTAGGTCAACTTATCATGTGCCAATTCAGATAAATCAACAAAGTTAAATGCATCATCTTCCAAGAACAGATTTATCACACATTGTTTAAAGAGAAAGCATTAAGCACGAATATCTTAGCTGAAATACAACTTAAGGTTTGCCACATTCCACGCTCAAGGAATGGCTTTAACTGGTCAGCCTTGGCTTCTTCATTCACTGATTGGAGGGCTTCTCCTCGATTTGTTGTATGGTCATCTCTTCGCTCCTAGTGCGTGCGGGTCTCATGTTCGTGGTTTCTGGAAGCCCCCCTTGACTATCTGCGATTTGAGGGCTGGAACTAGGTTGGAAACGACAACTGGAACTGAAAAACCTGTGTGGTGGGACTGATGTTTTATATCGGGCCCCACGGTGGGCGCCAAATGTTCCGGCCGGTTGACCTTGGTCGTCTTTATGAGTGGCTTGTCCCCACGAGCTAGAGCACCTTCGTTCTGCCTTGTCTACGAGTACCTGAAAAAGAAGAACAAAGGGGCGCCCTCGCGGCCGTTTGCACTCCGACGATCAAGTCAGCTAGCGAGAAACACCGAAGTGACTAGAGACTGTATGATTATCTCAATGACTGGAACTGTGTTGCCCTAATTGCCTTGTGCTCACAGCTGGGTGTGCCGTAAAAAACAACTAGGGTTTAGTGCTCTGTATAACTATGAAAGCATGTACCTTACTAGGGCTCTTCGTGCCCTTTATATAGGTGAAAACTAGGGTTTACCTCTGCGTTGCTTGCTATTATCTAGGGTTCCTTGGAGAAGGTCCTTGCGCCGCTATCTTTAGGATCTTAGCATATCCGGCCCATGGACTTCCCTTATCTGGAGTGCAATGTATAACCTTGCGGCCACTTGGGCTTTAACTTAAGCATCGTATCTTCTGTGCTATGTTGACTATACGGCGACTATGTTGACTTCTTGACCACCTACCTTTCTCTTGTCCACGTCATCACACTCGATGACCTGGACGGTACAATTTTATATAATATAATCCGTGCCTGTGTACTAGCTTTACCATTTGCAGACCAAATCAATGTGTTTTAGTACAATTAGTATTGTAATTCCTAAGCTCCATAGCTGCATTTGTGAAAGACATAGCCAAGTTGTTACACCCATGCCTCTGTGACAGCTTCCGATTTGCAAAACACAGTTTACCTCAGTCCAAACCTGTCAAAAAAAGACCTTCCCAACCTCATATAGACCAAGTGAGATCATCTCATTCATACTCACAACACAAGCTACATATGCCAAATCGAATTCTAACCCAACTAACAAAGACAAATCAAACATTGTAATAGGCATAATATCCAAACTGTTTGAGAAATATAATACGGTTGAGCCAAAACAGAGATGGAGAAGCGCCTTGTGGAAGATGGTGGAACGTATGATTGCTTTAGCCCAGTGGTGAAGAAGCACTGAAAAATGGACAATGGAACATACAAAAAGATAGTGAACGGGAAAAGAAAGAAAAGATATGTATTATTCTCTCTGTGTCATTGAGTAATTACAAAGGTGTATATATAAAACAGAAAGCATGGCCAAAGACATAGGCTGAAAATAAAAACAAAATAAACATAAAGTAACAACTCAGGTAACTGAAAGTAACAACCTAATATCACCCCTCAAGCTGGGAGTATGTTTTTCATTCCCAGCGTGGATTTGAGTTGAATAAAAAAAAGCTGGAGCAAGAGGCTTTGTGAAGATGTCGACAATTTGTAGTCAATACAAAATTGGAAGTAATTTGAGAAGCCCAACAGTGATTTTTTCTCTGATAATGTGACAATCGATTTCAATGTGCTTGGTACGTTCATGAAAGACTTGATTGGAAGTGATTTGAATGGTGGATTAGTTGTAAAAAAATTATGGTTGGTTCAATGGATGAAATTTCAAGATCTTGAAGAATGAAAGTAAGTCATTGTAATTCACAAGTAGTCGTGGCAAGTGCCCTGCACTCGGCCTCAAATGAGTTATTGGAAATAGTCCTTTTTTCTTTTTCTTTTTTTATTTCCATGAAATAAGATACTCACCCAAGAAAATGGAGAAACCAGTTACAAATTTTATGGTGTTAGGACAAGTTGCTTAGTCTAAATCAATGTAGCCACGTAGTTGTATGGAGCTACTGCGATGGAGGAAGATGCCAGAACCAGGATTGTCTTTGAGATAACAGAGAATGCAAAAAATAGCTTGTTGATGAGCTTTAGTTGGATAAGAAAGGAATTGGCTGAGGTTGTTCACACTGAAAGCGATGTTTGGTCTGGTGTTAGTGAGATAAATTAGTTTGTCAATTAATTGACGATATGTGGAAAAGTCTTTCTAAAAAAGGAGAATGCCTTTAGAAGATGTCAACTGAGAGGAGTGGGTCATTGGAGCAAAACCTAACATGCCTGTCTCATGGAGAAGATCCAGACAGTTTTGCGTTGATTTATATGTAAACCACTGTTAGGCCTAGAAAGTCTTTCTAAAAAGTCTTTCTTAAAAAGGAGAATGCCTTCAGAAGATGTCAACTGAAAGGAGTGGGTCATTGGAGTTTGCATTGGAGCAGAACCTAACATGCCTATCTCATGGAGAAGATCCAGACAGTTTTGCGTTGATTTATATGTAAACCACTGTTAGGCCTAGAAAGTCTTTCTAAAAAGTCTTTCTTAAAAAGGAGAATGCCTTCAGAAGATGTCAACTGAAAGGAGTGGGTCATTGGAGTTTGCATTGGAGCAGAACCTAACATGCCTATCTCATGGAGAAGATCCAGACAGTTTTGCGTTGATTTATATGTAAACCACTGTTAGGCCTAGAAAGTATGTGAGATCGCCAAGGTTTTTGATATTGAATTGTTGATGCAGTGTTGTGATAATGTGATTGCTCTCCTTGATATTGTTGCCAGTAAGAACAAGATCATCGACATAAACAAGTATAACAATTAGTTTAGTTTTATCATGTTTAAAAAAAAAAGGAGTGATCTACAAATGATAAGATATAATTATGGCAAATGAGAAAAGAGGATAACTTAGCATACCATTGCCTGCAAGTTTGGCAAAGCCCATAAAAGGGATTGTTGAAGTTTGCAAACATGTCGAGGTGTAGGGAGAGATAAACCAGGTGGTGGTTGCATATAAACTTCTTCATGTAGATCGCCATGTAAAAAGGCGTTATTGACATCTAGTAGCTTTAAATACCAATCATTGGCAGCTGCTACCGTAAGCAGAAGCCTTAAGGTAGTAAGCTTGGTGATAGGAGTGAAGGTATCAAGAAAATCAAGACCTTCGAGTTGTGTGTAACCCTTGGCCACTAAGTGAGCTTTGTAGCGACCAAGAGTTTCATCAGACTTATGTTTGATTTTATAAACCCATTTACAACCTATGGTCTTTTTCCCTTCGGAAAGAGGGACGAGTTGCCATGTATGATTGACATTAAGAGCATCAAGTTCTTCTTGCATCGCTTGTTTCCAACAAGCGTGGTTGGATGCCTCATTATAATTATGAGGCTCCGTGTGTGAGGATATAGAAAGAGCGGGGCTTTTAAAATTAGATGACAAGGTTGTATAAGAAAGAAATTTATGAATAGGGTATTTAGTACTTACACTGCTTGCATTTGGAATTTCAGTATGAAAAACTTCTAGGTATGTGAGTGGCCGACATGGTCAACTGGATTGTCTAAGTGGTGCATCTGGTACGGTTTGAATAGTAGAAGTATCCTCATGTGGAGTAGTGCCCTCATGAGAAGTATTCTCATGTTGAGTAGTGTCCTAAAAGTGTTAGCAGGTTCAAAAGAAAGATCATAATATAATTTAAAGGTATGAGTAAAGATAAACTGTTGAGACTTTTATGTATGGAAAATGATTTTCATAAAAGATTATGTCTTTAGATCTCAATACGATGATATTTTAGATTTAAGAAAATATATCCTTTTGTATGAGCAGGAAAAACCAAGAAAAATGGCTAGCACAAACCTATCTTCTAACTTTTTTTCTATGTGCAGTAAGAGTACTAAAGTAACAAAGGCATCCAAAAACACATAAATTGGATATATCACAAGGTTTACCTTTCAGTTTTTCATATGGGGCAATATTTTGCAGTAGCAGGGTAGGAGTGCAATTAATAAGAAAAATAGCGTGTTGAACAACAAAATCCCTAAAAAAGAGAAGGTAAATGAGCTTGAAAAATTAAAGCACGAGTTATATTTAAAATATGTTGGTAGTTAACTATGCCATTTTGTTAGTGTTTCAATGCATGTTGTTTGGTGAATAATCCCATATTATCATAAGGAACAATAATGAACAATAATGCACATCATCATAAGGATCTTACCAACTATGACTCTCACATTCCATACTCAATTATAATAGAGATAGACACTTATCTTGATTCATAAGAGTCCCTATGTGAGTAATTTCTTTAATCTCATTTTCTCAATCTATTTCTTGCAATTCCTTTCTTTCTTGATGGTACCGTGAACAACTTCCTTTGCAAAGACAGAATCTGTTTCTATATATTCTTTCACAATCTTCATCAGATTAGGTTTTCATTCATTAGGTATCATAATATATATATATATATATAACTTCTCACATTAACTAATATATCTTTTATCTTATTAAATCATATTCAAACTCAAAATCCAAAATTTTGATACGAATCATATTATAATATTAATTTATATAATTTTTTAACATAAAAACCTCCTTTAATCTTTTCCAAGGTCAGAATTTCCTCCACATATCTGGTTTTGTCATGATTATTTAAGAAATTTATAAAGAAGAAAGGAGTTTCTTACCGACTAACCCTCTTGAAGTGAGAGGCCATCACAAGTCAAAATCCTTGCATCACAATTCGAAATCTTCTTTATAAATTCAAAATAAAACTTCATATAGAAAGGTTAGTACATGTCCATTGTCAACTTTACATATATAAAATCTAAGACTTAGATACAAATTACAGGATAAGTTTAAAAATCTTGCATTAAAATAAAAAAAATGAAAAAAATATTAAAAATAATATAATAAACTCATAAAAATCAAAATTAAAACTTGTAAAACAACTCTAACAATATAAATGATCTTATTATTTTCCAAATGCAGGATAGTATGACATGTGGCTATTCAACAAAACTTTTCTTTTAGAAAGCTTCAATTATAAATATATTATTTTGACTAAAAAACAACTTCATTCAATTTTGTAATGATAATATACAATAATATTAACTATAATTTTTTAAAATTAATAATATTCTAAAGTTTTGAAAATATATTCAACAAAAGTAATTCATATTTATAACATGCAAATTTAAATATTTATATCAACAAATTGTGAAACAATTAACTATTATATAATAAAATTAAACAAATTAACTTAACAAATTTTAACAGTTTATAATAATAGGAAAAAAATTACATGTCAATTTTACACTTTTTAATTTTCAATTTGAATTTAATTACAATCTGCATATTAAAAATCATTATCAAAACAAGATTTTACCTTGTATTTTTTTTTTGGTCAAATTTACTTTCCTCACTAATTTCTACTTACTTTCAAATGCATATTATTTTCTTTACTCAATTATTATTTTCCTATTTATTTATTTCTTTCTTTAACAATTTTCAAAATTTTCCTTTAAATAATTTTTAATATTAATAGTTCTTATTTAATCATATTATAAATTAATCCTACATCAATTCATTTTTAACACTTTCACCAACTAAATAACTAAATGATTTTAACTACATTTAATTAATTTACTTTATCATCATTAAAAATTTAAATTTAATTTCCTAAAAATTAATTTTGAATAAAATATTATTCATACAAAAATTGAAAGAAACACATAATATATTTATACTATGTCATGAAAAATTTAAACATAAAAATCATACTTCTGATATATAATACTCGTTCACTCTTTAAAAAAATCCCAGCCATTGCATCGGTTTAACAATGATAGGCGTTCTAGAAAAAATAAATATTTATTTTCATTTGTATGGTATTAGTCGTTGCATAAATATCTTTTATGCCAATTACTTTCTACACCCAATCAATTGCTTGCTGCACCCGACGAATTTTTTAAAACTCCATTGTACCTTTGTCTTCTTTATTTTGAAAAAGCGTGTAGGGTAAGCTGCAGAGAAGCTTGTTTGTTTAGTGATGGTTTGAGCTGGAGAGGAGCTGTAGAGAGGTGGTTGTGGAGGGACGTTTTCAGGCTAAGGTCCGGTTGACATTGTTGTGAAGTAAGAACCCCTTTGAACTGGTTTTTCGCGTTTCGTTCGACTGAGGTAGTCCTGGATATCGTTATTCGGAGGTAGTTATTATCTTACGGATGCTGGTGTCCTATTATTAGTCACTATGGATGTAAAAATTCGTAAGTATTTTCCATTTGCAGTTGAAGGTTTCAGACACCCATGTCCGTAGTGTAAAAGGAGCTTACGGATATCAGTATTCGGAATAGGGTTCTACATTCTGGATGTACATATTCGGAATGATACTGAATGCGTTTCGGATTTAGGGATGCAGAATTATGTTTTTTGCGTTATGGATTTATTTCTCCGAAAACTAAGTGATGTTTTTTTTTTCCAGCATTGTCAATGGATACAACAGACTCATACATTGGAATTTCAGGGGAGATTGATGTCTGAGATGGATTAGATGATGTTGATCTGGAGCAGTCAATAACTTATAACGCGTTAGACAATGAACATAGGGCGCATGAGTGTAGTGGGACATTTACTACAAATGAGGATATGACTAAAACTTTAGTGAAGCCAAGAAATATTTTACTAACCATGAAAAAGAGAAATAAGAAGAATGTCACGATGATAAAGCAAGTTTATAATGCAATGAATGTTCACCAAAGATCACAACGAGGTCACAGAACAGAAATGCAACAATTCATGTTGTTATTGGAGTGAGACATGTATGTTGCCTCATGATAACATTTGTAATAGATACTTAATAAATAGTTTACATTTTGCGTGTTTTAATATATGTATTTAGTACATTTGTAATGCATTATGGATAGCAACATCCGGAATAGACAGTGGTGCCTACGGATGTGAAAATTTGGAAGACAAAATGGCATCTATGGATATGGATATCCGCAAGTGGTGGAGGTGCCTACGAATATCAATATCTGCAAGTCCTGGAGGTGCCTACGGATATCAATATCTGCAAGTCATGTAACACCATGTAATTCTTGAGGTTCCTACGGATATGAATATCCGCAAGTCATGGAGGTACCTATGGATATGAATATCCACAAGGCATGGCGCACCTACAGATGAATATATCCGGAACGCTTGGAGCACCTACGGATGAATATGTTCAAAACTATTGGAGGGTCCTACGGATTAATATATCCAGAACTGTTAGAGGTGCCTACGGATGAATATATCCAGAATTGGTAATGCTGAACCCAATTATTAACAAGTTTTCTTTAAAGTGTTCAAAACTAAAAATCACAAACCATTTTAAGTAACATAAATAAAATCCACATTAAATAATATAGATAAGGTGCAAATACATCGTCATGGATACAAATATTACATAATAAGGAGTCCTAATACATTATCAATCATTCCTACATCAATCATTCCTACGTGAATGTCTCCTGACATATACAATTTTATCATCAATTGCTTCTCGTGCTAATATAATGGCTGCTTGTATCCCTTCCCACACAAGACTACCCTTCACGACATCACCATGATTAAGTAATGGTTGCAATATATGCGTAATTCTACGACAAATACCCTACAAGCATGAATGTCATAGTATTAGAAAAAAGATAACAAAAATTCTCTGTTAATAATTTTAGAAGCATACCAGAGCAGGATTAGTTGGCACTGATCCGAGGCCACGTGCTTCTAAGGGTACAAGTACAGGACTCTCATTCTCCTCCATATTAATCACATATGGATGTGATACAGATCAAAACCAAGAAATGTACTCTTCAACACATGCGTCAGGATGAGGTGCTATGGGCATATCATGTATGACATAATCATTGAAATGTAACCATCGGCGGTGCATTTCATTTGTATTAGGATCGCCATCTCTAACTACAGATGGGTGGCAAGGGATGATCTGCCCATATCCATACTGACGGAGAACACGTTCTGGCATGTGTAACTATGTCCAATTTCCAAGTCTTAGATAACCAGAGAATAGGAAAATCCACTCAAATGGACGTTCTTCTCTATGCTCGTCATATGGGGAAAACAGAATGGAAGCTGGTGTTAATGTATCTAACTGCAATCGAACAACAACAATTGAAGTAACCTTTCCTGCTTTATACATCGTACACCGAGGTTGGTCTTCAGAATACTGAGCTTGCGTACGTCTCATCCCTATAGACGGGATGTGCTTATAAATTCACCCCTGCAACAATGTCGCATAACCAGCTAGTTGCTTAGTGTTTGCATAACTACAATCTCCTAGCTGCTCATACATGTGAGTTAATGCAGCTGCCGCTCAAGAATATCCCCCGGTGAGCCTCAAATCGACAAAAATCCAAGATAAAACATAGTAACTGATGTAGCACTCTTGTCGGCAAAGGTAGTGCAACCGACAAGGTGAAGTAAGTAAGCTCTGGCAGCCACAGTCCACTGCCTCCTTGAGCATGCGTCTTCATACACATCTTTTAACCAATTTAGGCGCACATGAGCTCCCCGACAGTGTCTTGTTTCTTCAGATGCAACTCCATGGTCAACACGGAGGGATTCTACCAATAAATCATTCGTCGAATCTGCATCTAAGGTCTCATGCTTGTAAAATTTACCGACAATGGGTAAATGCAACAAATTCGACACATCATCAAGAGTGATGGCCATCTCCCCAACCGGTAAATGAAAGTTGTTGTCTCTGTATGCCACCTCTCTATAAAAGTACACAGCAGTCCTCGGTCTAAATTCTCATAACTAGCATGAAGCAGACCACTTAAGCCAGACATTTCTACAACAGCCTGTATGCGCTCATGAGGTGCTCTTAACTAATTTATCTTCCTCTCATGAGAAACAACCTTCAGCTCACCACGATCCTACAATAATCAATATATATCATCAATAAATACATACATAGCACAAACAAGAAATTAAAGTTCATTACTTACCAAACCATCCCATAACTGTTTGGCTACATGAACTTCATAATTGATGAGTAAGGACTTGTCCACTAGCTCTCCTGGATAGCCTTCATCATTAATTTCAACTTCTTCTTCTTCAATATAATCTTCAAAGTCTTCATTTGGAACTGAAGTACTAGGACCACCCCGTCTTCTTCTAACCGATGCAGTTGGTCGCACACGGTCCGAATTAGAAAGTCCTTCATCTCTAGTCCTCACCATCTTACTATTCATAAAAATAACATCCAATCAAAAAATAAAATGGAACAAAGATAGTATAAAAGAACAAATAAAAAATAACATATTGCTAAGTGCCCTAATCTTATAACACAAATTTTAAGGGTAGACATAGTGGGAACATCAATGATCATAAAAAAGCAGTGCAAAAAACCCTTCCGAATCCCTTCATCTGCAGTCAATATGGATACTAATATCCGAAGCTCATTCATAAGCAAACCCTTCTGGATGAAGCCATCCACAACACAAAAATACCTTCCGCACAAGCATATCCAGAAGTCAAAAATGACTTTCGCACAACCATATCCGCAACGCATGAATCTTAAAACTGACCTTGCGCAACAATGGAAGACCTTCGCGCTCCTGAGTTCGTCTTTGTTGAACCTTCAGGTCAAACCTTCACTGCCTCAGAGGAGAAATGTCAACCAAAACCAAGGTGGCGCTGCCAGCTGCTGGTTTCGTGCGAGAACGAAAGTTGTTCGCGGCTCCTGCGTTCGTGTGAAGGTTGTTGGGTGCGAATCTGTTGGATGTGTGATTGGGTGCGAATCTGTTGGATGTGTGATTGGGTGCACAATTCAGTTAACCTAATTTCATTTTCATTAAGAGTATTTCAGTACTTTCACATACATAATTGGGTGTCAGTTCAATTTGATTGGGTGCATGGAGAATGAGCCTTTTTTATAGTCTACTACTTAGCATGGGTTTGGTCCAAGCAAAATTTTTTTCCTCCACTTCTCATGGGGTTAGCCGACACAATTTGCATCTTTCTTTTTGGCAAGGTGAAGGCGACCTTTTGGAGTAGATAAGCAGGTCTACCTCAGAGAAGATCATGGAATCATAGCAGCACAGAAAAAGACGCTCCGAACTACATCCGCTTGAGGTTGGTAGTAGATGAACCCACAAAATATAATTAGTATCTCAAAATCCACCAATCCACCATTTTCTTGCAGGAATCTATGAGTTTTTGGAATTGTATTTATGGGAGATGAAGTTATATGCTTGTAGTTGTGAGATTCCAAAAGATAATGTAAGCATTTTTATTAATTTTTTATTGCTTCAGTGTGCAATTTTGTATTTCTCTTTCTTTTGAAGAGGGAATATGCACAAATGTGCTAAACATGTAAAAGAGTTAGATCATTCTTATTATTTCATTTTAATTTATTTATTTTATTTTGGTTATAGAAAAAGGAAGTCACAATTTAACTGGAACAAATTAATTATATTGTTGGTTGCATTAAAATCATTAAAATTTTCACCTTAAGATAATATTGGGATTAAAATTGTGTATTTTTCAAATATATATATATATATATATATATATATTAAAACTGAGCCACTAAAATCTTGAAAATCAAAATCGCCGACCCACTAAACTAGAAAAACCAAAAATATAAATAAGCTTGATGTTTGACTTAAATTTAAAAATATGCATACAATTTGTGAGATGAAAAAAAAAGGTAAAAAAGAAGGAAGCAGAAGAAGAGGATATGAAAGCAAGCAGCCACTTTTACAGAAAGGATGATGGAGAAAGCAATCATAAATTTGAGACCAAAGTGGGCTCGGTGGCCTGACCAGCCATTTTTGTTGGGAGTAAGTGGGGAATCTGTTCATCTTTTAGCCAACAATATTTTTATGTAACTATTGTCCTACGAGGATGCCATTTTAAATGCTTATGCCCTCAACAGTAAACATGTTTCAGACATGTCTCAATACACAACCCTACATCATTGCAAAATAGAACAAGAACAGCCACAACTTCCCCTCAACTACAATATTACCCCTACAAAACCGATAAATCTCTTATGCCATATTTTTCATTATCTGTAACTTTTAAAAAAGTTTACAATAATTTTAATTATTGAATGGAAAAAAGAAAGGCTCTTTCTATATCCATCGACATCGCAAGTAAAATTATATGCTTCTTTGCTACCTGATTTCAAGAGTAATAATAAGCCTGTGATCAATAAGACACTATTTTCATATATAATTCTTTACAGTAACTGTAAATTTGAAGAGAGTATACATGCAGAATTTTGGATAGCTTTATGTATATAGATAGGAAAAGAAGGGTAAATTAAGTTGCTAGGGAATATTGTCATCTCCTACATAAGGGTTGATTTCCTTGGCGTTAGGTTGGTATGGGGAAGGAGCATGATAGCGTTTGGACCAAAATAGATAGTTGAGGAAGTTGAGGAAACTCAAGACAGCGAGTAGCCAGTAGAAAAGATCAAGCCTGTCCTGGTTAAGGTTGTTGTAGTGAAGCCAACCACCAGTTGAGGATGTTGAAGTGATCTTGTTCACCAAGGAAACCAAAACTGTGCTAAAATAAAAGCCAAATGAGTAGGAACAATATGTGATGGCTGTCAAGAATGCTTGCATCCCTTTCAAAGACTGTTTGTAAAAGAACTCAAGGAGACCAATGGCTGTGAACATCTCTGACAACCCAAATATTAAGAATTGTGGGGTTATCCAAAAAATGGACAAGGTCTGGTTAAGGTTCACAGCTGCATCCCTTCTCTTTTTCTCCATCACAGCAGCTGCAACCATGGAAAAGGTAGCTAGAAAAAGACCAAAACCTATTCGCCGCAAAGGTGAGATTCCAGACTCATGACCTGTGATTTTTCTGGCAAACGGGACGAAGAAGGTGTCATAGAGAGGGACTAAAACGATGAGCAAAATGTAGGGAATGGACTGAAGCGACGCAGGAGGGATATTAAAGGATTTCGTGAGATGGCTGTCCATGGCCCTCCCTTGTTGGACTGAGAATGTCTGCAGTTGTGCTAAGATTGTGTTGAAAACGATGGTGCACGAGAAAATGGGAATAACCGATAGCAGTATCTTCACTTGCTCAACTTGCTCAACACTGCATAATCTCCACGCGCTTTCCTTTCTGTTTTCCCCCTCTTGGACTCTGATACAAGCCTTGTCCAAGAACCTGATCAACCACGTGTACACATTTGTTATATAAATCTTCACCACAACTCCCAGAAATTTAGGAAATCGGTACAAGAGTTGAATCTTCAAGTTTATAAAGCTTTTGTGTGGGAAAAATAGAGTTCAGAAGACATAAAAACAATAGAAGCAACATTAAAAGTACCCGAGTTTATCAGAGAGAAGAAGACCAGTATTGTTTTGGCTTCCATGAAGCATTTGAGGGTTTGATGGTAGAACCAGGTTTCTTTTCGAAATTGCAGCCACAAGCACCTAAGACGAGATCAAGGTAATTAACTTGATTGTTTTAGTTTAAGCCAACATCATCCACAGACATTATAACTTAACACTTTCCCAGTACATGCACATCTCAGCAAGCACAACATGCTATGGACATCAAGAATATAATAAACAACTGCAAATGTCAGTTCAGAAAATCAAAATGGTGACTTTTGGGTTCATTTAATTTAAGTGACCATACTTAGTGGATGACACTATTTTGAGTTCCCTGTACATTGAGAGAAATTTAAAGTAAACATGATGATTTTCTGGCCTCCCAAAGAAAAGAAAGAGTGATGAATATGATAAAAGAGGGAGAAATGGTTTAAGATGGGTACTTGAGCAATAGGGGTTAAAATACTGCCTTGTGGGGGCTTGTTCCTGTAATAGAGAGTGCCACATATCAAGCTTATCAATCCCATTGCCATTACAGCAGCAGATACACCGAACCCAACGTCCATTCCAGAATGAGTTTGAACCCAAACAAGAATGGTTAGGCTGACGAGTTCTCCCACAGAGAATGCAAAATATGCTGCATTGAAGTAAGTTGAGAGCTTCTTTGACTGCTTCGGGTTGTCTTGCTCGAACTGGTCTCCTCCGTAGGCAAGCATGTTGGGCTTCACGCAGCCACTCCCTAAAGCCACCAAGTACAGCGCCACAAAGAATATCACGGCCTTGAAGCCCTTTGCTTCTGCGCAGTGCTCTCCGTCAGTTAACACATTGCACGGCGCAGGCTTCAACTGAGGAACATGAGCTTGGACCGACAGCAATATGAAACCCTGCAAGTAAAATCAGGCCAAACTCTCATTGAATGAACAAGA
Source organism: Phaseolus vulgaris (assembly GCF_051622355.1). Classification (NCBI taxonomy): domain Eukaryota; kingdom Viridiplantae; phylum Streptophyta; class Magnoliopsida; order Fabales; family Fabaceae; genus Phaseolus; species Phaseolus vulgaris. Next base: position 14,194,239 of record NC_143500.1, read on the forward strand.
CAAGTACAGATGGGCCAGAGAATAGTCCAAAACTAATATTTTTAATGATTTTTTTATTGAAAATGAGTAGGTGAAGATTCCACGTGAACGATGGGTTAAGAAAATATGATTTGAAAGGCAAGAAACGCCATAGATGTCCAGCTGTGATGGTGGGGTTAGAGGCAACACATAGAGTAGAGAGTACAGACAGAAAAAAGTAGAAGATAAAGTGGTTATGGTGAGAGAGGGAGTGAAGAAGAGGATGAAGATAGCTCACAGAAAGTTCTAGAAAACCAAAGATGAGCATGGTCCAGAAGCTGCCGAGGTAGGAGTCGGATAGATAGCCTCCGAGGAGAGCAAGGAGAAAGATGGTCCCGACAAAGTTGGTGACTACGTTGGCAGCCTTGGACAAAGAGAAGTGCATGTCATTGGTGACATATGTTATGAGATTGTTTCCCACTGCAGCTATTGCCATTATCTCAAATGCTTGCAACCCTGAGGCACGTAGATACATTCATGCTTAAGGGTAAGAAAGCAGAAGAAATTGGCATGATGAGATAGAAAAGAGAGAGGGAGAGAGAGAGAACCGAGAATAAAAGCAGCAGGGAGGACTCCACCGTGTTTGGCAGGATCAGAGGGTCTTCCTCTCCAATCGAGGGTGGAGGATTGTGGCTGAGAATGATGAAGTTCATCTTCATTCTCACTAACTTTAGTTGTCTCCATTGTTGTTTTCTAGAAGTGAGTGAGTTGCAGAGGTATTTTATAGTGGTGTTGGTGAAAGGAATGTTGTCTTTTGCTATCCAAAAAGCAAGATCGATCCACTAACCTACCCACACGCACATCCTTGGCTCCCCTATATCCGGATCCCAAACTTTCTTCTACTTCTCATTCTCCATTTCACACCCACACACATAATACCACATATCTTTTTCATTTCTGTGGGACCTCTCTTGTTTCTCTTTTCTGTGGGCCTCTTCAAAAATCATTTCTTTTTTAACTCTCTATTATTAATTTTTTCAATGTTTTATAAACAATTAAAATATAAAAGTATAACTTTTTGCACTACACGTTTATAATATTTTTTAAAAATTTAATCTCTTTTAGATGAGTTCACATTTTAGGAAAAAAATATTTTTTTAATCAGAATAAAATAAAATAAATAAAACAGAGCATTTCAGAAATGCTTCAACGTTTTATAAAAAAGTTTAAAGTATATCTACTTTTAGTCATTGTAATATTAGTTAAAAAAATTATTCTTGTTCACACCATTTTTTATCTACACAAAATCTATTCACAATAAAATGTTATATTACAATAATCAAAATAATATATAAATAGAATATTATAATAAAATAATAATTTATGAAATTGAAATTTGAATTGTAAGAGAAAAGTGTGTGAAAATGTTTAATCAAATTTGAGGTAACATTAAACAAGATTTAAATGCTTTAAACTTCAATGTTGGTCAATATTTTGACAGGATTAACAGAAAAAATTGATAGAGTTTAACAAATACTTGTAGAATTATTCTCAAGTAAACTTAACTTTTTTTTAATATATTTTAAATTACTTTTACAATAACTTATTATTTGTAAGTTATATTTCTTTTTTTTTTCCCTTCTTTAGCGTACTTCTTATTCCTTCTATGACGTACTTCTTAGTTATGGACAACAATTCTTGCTCATTTTATTTATGATTTAGAATTTTCAATAGTTATTTTCTTTTTATGTGTAATAACTTTTATTTATGTGGTTCACAATTACTTTATTTAAGTGGTTCCCAACTACGGTTATATCAACTTAAGTTTATTATTTAAAGTAAAGCTTATACCAACTTATTAAACATAAAATTAATTAATTTAAATTTATGTACTTTTACTTCTACTCATTTTATAATTAAATTTTATATTTACATTACAAGAAAAATCATTAAATAGAAACTAATTTTAGAGAAAAAAAATAATTAGTTACTAGTGACTAAATTAGAGAATTTTTTGTTTTTAAATTACTTTCTATTATTGTTAAATAATTTCTAAATTGGTATCTAATTAGCTATCAATGTTCTACCAATTTAGAAACTATTTAACAATAATAGGAAAAAAAATTAGTCCCTAAAGTGGGGTCTAATTTAGTCCATATAGCAACTAATTATTTATTGTTTTTTCTCTAAAATTAGTTTTTTGTAGTGTTATTTTCCTTTAGAATTTATTTCAAATTTAATGATATTTTTAAAAACTATTATTTTTACATAATGTTATCTTGCAAAATTAAGGACAGCTACGTGTATCAAAATAATTTGTTATTTTATAAGTAGGTATTTACTCGTAACAAGACAAACTTTTTTAACTTGAGAGACATGATAAATATTTAAATATTTCTTAACATTTAACCACATTTGATTTCTAATATAAGGACACTTTGATCCTTTTGTAAATATCAAATTAACACATATTTTTTATTATATTACATTAATCTAATCACTAACAAATATTATATCAACACTTTGAGAAAATCAACAATTTCAACTTACCAACAGAAGAAAAATAATACTGTAGTTCAAATTCTAAATGTCAATCGGTCAAGATAGTGAAGTTGAAGAGGACTTCTGAAAAATAAGTCAAATATATAAGCATAGTTGAATTCTGTATTAATTTTTTTATTATAATTAGCCAGAATAATGTTTGATATGGTAAAAAAAAGAGGTTTTACGTCTTTATTATACGCATCTTTGACCGATTCATTATTAAAAAATTTCCGCAAATCTTGCAAAAATATCTCATTCTTAATGTGACAATAATTTGATAATATGTATTTTAAAGAAATAAGGAATAAGAAATATTTATTTTTTATATTTATTTTTATAGTGCTTAGTCTATTATGTTAAGAAACTCGATCAAGTTTTATTACACATGCTATGTAGTAAGATACTAACCGAATATTATTTGAATCTTAGTCACTCTTAGTTAAAAACTGAATATTATTTGAATCTTAATCACTCTTAACTAAAAAATGAATATTGTTTGAAACAACAATAAATTGAGTACTATTTGGATAAACAATTATTCAAGATTACCATGAAAATGATCAAAAGATCATGAGGAGGCTAACTAAAAGAAGGCTTACATCCTTAAACAAATATAAAGTTAAGTTCATTCATTTAGATTGTTAAATAACGCTATAATGTTCTATAAAAAAATTGCACATGCTAGGACACAAGATTGTCACTAACGTTTTTACTTAAAAAAATGTTCACTTAATTTATTTTCTGCCACTTTTCAATTTATAATTATAGTGGTATTGAGAGACGTAGTCGTTACAAATTATTTATAAATGTTATATAATCTTAAAGTGTTTTTTGCTCTTCAAGTTTGGTTGGTCTTGGTAAATGCATAAAGTTGCAATAAAAAGACCACTAGCATAACAACGAAAGAGAAAACTTATGAGCATACTATGCTTTCTGTATGTGGATTAGCTATTGCAAAGGAACCTATCATCTAACCAAAAAACATAATGCAACATCACTAGCGTGCCCATCAAAACCAAATCCTGAAACACTAGTAGAAAAACTAATGAAGACTGCAACAATAGGGAGCAACAAACACAATTGTGTAAAAACCAAACAATGCCACCATTCTTCAACTAACCACTTAACCGAACCCCAAAAAAGCTTCCAATTAGAGTATTGAGAAGAAATTGCCTTAGCTTTATAAAACCAGATGACTCCTTTTGGCCTAACAAACTGCATTGATTCCCTGCATCCTAACCCTCCAACATAGAGGAGCTCCATATCGTCCACCTTTGCATCCTTGGTGTCAATAATTAGATTTTTATGCATGACCATTACAAAACCTTTCGATCATAGAGACCACTCCATCCACCTAATATCATCAATTGGAGCCTTATGTTGCAACTGTTGCACCATGATTTCTGTTGCAATAATGATCCAAGAAACTACATAACCTTCCTATCACAAAGTCCACTCATACTTCTTTCTCATACAACCAATAATTAGTTGCATTCAATTATGACTTAGGGAATGAGGTAATTTGCCTTCCAAAGCCTTCTTATTCCTTCCATTTTTCTTAAGCTAATACCACTAGTCACAAATTATTCGTTTGCCACATTTTACATTATTAGGTGTACTACATGCCCCTTAGACTTTGTAGTTGTGAAATCTGGTCATTCCTTCAATTGTATGTATTGACAACTTTCCTACCTTCTCGAGTGCAACAACATAAATCCAAGCACCTTAACCCTTTGAAGATCTTGTTTGCTTTCTGATTTCCATTGGCATTAATTTGTAGCCACCTTACATACATAGTGTATAATATGACAAAGGAGAATCCAACTTAACCTTCATTGTTTTTCTTCCTATCTGTTTTATAACATCATAATTATTATGTCCTTGTAATACAAATTATTAGCTTAGTACCTCCTTGTAGAGGAAAACAAACTATAAACTTATGCTTTGCAAAATACTTTACAAATAACCAATAGATGCACTCATAACAGCAAATGAAACCAATTTTAAATCATAGTTTGTGCAATTATTTACCTTCGAGTTACCTTAACGACCTCAAACATTGTATTAAACATAATACCCAATTAGTGTATGAGAATTTCACTGCCAATATTTTATTTTTCATGATGTTCCAAGCCTTTAGTTGAGCCATGTGAAAAATCTTTTCTTCATCTACCCTCCTGATACAATCTCTTCAAGGCCCATCTTTTGGGGGACTAGTGGAAAGAATGCAAAGACTAAAAGATACTCAAGAGAGACTAGCTAGAGAAGGAGGCGGGAACCTAGACGCATTACAAGGTATCATATACACTATGGGAGTGAAGAAGAAGAAGAAGAAAAAGAAGAAGGGATAGTGAAAAATGTGGAAACTAGGCACCACTAACACCAACCACCAAAGAATTATTTTCCTTTTTGTAAAGTTACGTAGTTTTAGTGGGGAAAGTGACCCTAACTTGTATTTAGGATGGAAAGCTAAGGTAGAACAAATTTTTAATGTGTATGAGGTCGAAGAGGACTAAAAGGTGAAGTTAGCTTCCCTAAAAATTTAGACTATACCATGCAGTGGTGGCATCAAGTAGTAATAGAATTGGTTTGAACAAGAGACTAGTCGCGGTCTTTTGGTATGATTTGAAAGAATGCATGCGCGTGCGGTTTGTTCCTCCTCATTATAGGAATGAACTCTTGTTGAAGCTCCGACGACTTCATCAAGGATCTAGGACAGTAGATGAATATTTTAAGGACTTGGAAACTAGTTTGACTAAGATTAATATGCATGATAGTGAGGAGTCAAAGATTGTTAGGTTTATAAGTGGTTTGAGGAGAGAAATTCAAGATATTGTAGAGTTATATGAGTACTCTTCTTTTGAGAAATTGATTCACCTATCCATCAAGGTGGAATGACAAGTTTTGAAGAAAACAACTTTAAAAAATACTCATAATGATGGCTTCTACAAATCTTCATGGAAGGACAAAAACAAAATTTCTACAAAAACTTATCCTTCCAATTTCTCAAAATAAACCACTTCCCACCATACAAATTCTAAAGATAAACATTCTACTCCTAAATCACCCACCAAAACCTCAAGTAAAAAATGCTTTAAATGTCTAGGTTTTAGGCACAATGCTGCTAGTTGCCCAAGTAAGATAACAATGATGGTTAAAGGGGGATAGTCGTGAGTGATCATAGTTTCCCATCATCTAGAGCTAGTTCCCCTTCCTTTTCAAAAAAACCCAATTGAGGACGAGTGAGATACCTTGTGAAGGTGATTTATTGGTGGTAAGGCGAATGTTGGGTACTATTAAAAAATCTTTTGATGGCACTTAAAGAGAAAATATTTTTCACACCCAATGCCTTATCAACAAGAGGTTATGTTCCATGATCATAGATGGGGTTATGTGTGCTAATGTGGCAAGTACAAGAGTAGCGGAGAAGCTTGGATTACCCACTATCTCTCATAAAAAGCCTTATAAATTACAATGGCTTAGTGAAAAGGGTGAAATAATGGTTAATAAACAAGTCCTCATAACATTTGTCATTGGAAAATATAAAGATGAAGTTTTATGTGATGTTGTGCCAATGGAAGCTGATAAGTGCCTAATTTCAGTAATATTTCATATTAAAATATAGGCATTTGTTCCCGCCGGTTGACCAGAACGTGCTTCGTGCGTAGCTGCGACTCGCGTAACAAGGACACCTTCGTCTTGGTTCCAGATCTTCACCCTACTCCGCGATGAGTACCTGAAACAGAGAGAACAAAGGGCACCCTCGCGGCCGTTTGCACTCCGACGATCAAGTCAGCAAGCAGAAAACACCAAACACCTCCGTATCGGAGCACCGTAACTATGATGCTCTGAAGGCGCGTAACTGAATTGTAACTAACTTTTCTCTCTCTCCAATCACTCGTGCGTACAGTGAGTAAGCGAGCAAATGATTAGAGTGTGGGTGTAAAATGGGTAAAGCGTGTACAACGTACCTCACTAAGCTTTCAGAGAAGCTTATATACCTTGGGTTTCAGTGCTTACTGCCACGTGGCCTTTATGACTTAATCGCAACTCCACGTGGAAGGCCTTACGACGCTGTAACCCAACTTAGGGAAATCCCAACGTGTAAGTCTTCCTTCCTCGAAGTGCATCTGGCGCAAGGGGTGACTACCTGGAAGCCAACTCATGCGCCCCAGGTTCTAGTCACTCGCCCTGGGAGTGTATCAACCTTTCTCTCGTACCATGCACATGGATTACCCCCGGGCGTGGCCCTCTCCCGGGTCGAATCTGTCCCAGGGATTCTCCAGAGGTGACGTGGGTACTTCACGAGTCAGGTTACTCCCTACTAGTACTGGGAATATGGCCTTGAAGCCACCCTTCTCTTCTCTTTACAACTATTCGGAGGTACCGGGGCCCGAGGCCTCCTCGCCCGTACCGTGGCCTCTTATCGTGCCGCTCCCTCCACGGTCTTTCCTACCCGTGGGTATCGGGAGGTGGCACCATCGACGCCTAAACCTGGCGACGCCCATACCTGGTGACGCCCAAAGCGGTCAACTCTGACTCTCCTCCTTAGAGCCCCCCTGGTGGGTCCCGCCATATGTTTGACTTTGACTTTGGTCAACTCCCGGGGACGGGTCGGTACAACACTTATGAGGATTTATTATTAATTTACATATAAAATAATCCCTAATTTACGAATTTATACATTTTTTACATTTTTTATGATATTTATTTGAATAAGAGAATTTTATTTCCAAATTTAGTGTTAATTGCAGGTTTGTAGGGAAAATTGAAGATTTGGAATAAAGGAGAATGATTTGAGCTAAAAAGAGAAAGTTGGACGGTCCCAAAATAGAGAAAAGCGTCGAAAAAACCAATTTTGCAACAAGGAGTATCTCGATCAAGCAAGATATTCTCGCTTGAACGAGAATGCTCCAAGACTGTTTTCGGAAATCAACGCCTTTCTTGCTCAAGCGAGAATTCCTCGCTTTAGTGAGAATGCGTCAGACAAATTAGGCCTTTTTTATGTTTTATCACTTAGTCCATCAGTGCGACACAAGAAACGACCTAACCCTAGAAAATTAGGTTAAATAGGGGGCTAGAGGCTCAACCCTATGGTACCAGACTGAGAGAAAAACACCATAGAGTGAATTGTAACCCAATTGGGAGAATAGAAGGTGTTAGAATTATGCGTGACTAATTCTACCCTTTCGAATTGGGAGTAATCTATTTGAACTCTTATGTATTGAGGTGATATTTATATATTATAATATTCAGTTCTTGATTGATTATTAGTATTGTTGTTTTACTTCTAAATTGTTGTGACAAATTGAGAATCTTAAATGTGACTAGAAAGTATTTTTAGGGTTCTGACCTAAACAACAATACTTAACATATTTGAGTGCAAGGAATAGACTTGAAATGTTATTTGCTATTAACATTTGAGCTTGATTCTAAGTTATTCTTATAATTATGCGAGAGATCGATATTTAGGGAACATTCTTAAGAATTTTATATGCGAGAAATCAATATAAATGACTTTTATACGGGCATCAATTTCAATCAAAAAACTTTTTTTTTAGCAAAGAATATAAATGAATTAAAAAGAGGACACATTAGGGGTGTCCCAACCCTTATACAAATTCCACCATGTTTCTAACTAGAGCAGGGAAATCCAAATTCAAATTACATTAGTACCCATACCAAAAAGAAAAAAGTCCCTGCTAAAAACTTCTAGCAAAGCTATACCTGCTCAAAGATTTAAACAATATAATTTACAACATAACATAGATAAGATCCCAGATCAAACACATAACATATTTGGGCTACAACCACCCTACAAAAATCTTTACTTCAAAGAAACACCAATTCCTGCAAAGGTAACCTCAAAACGATGCTCTAAAGTGCCACATGATAAGGCCAGCTACCGCACTTAAAAATTGCATGCATATGAATGGTACTTGCTGCCAACAACTTCATCCCACTCCCACATACCAAAACTTCCGATAACCACCACCACAACTCCCCCTCAGTATAAATCCCATCAGGTTTGTTGAGCTTCAATTCCAAAAACGTGCTGGTATAGAAGAGTGGTGCATATAAAAGGAGCTATAACAACAACAGCTAGCTTGGGCTCCTTTTCACCCCTCTCACCAAAATCTTGAGTGCATCATTAATCTTTACTCCAACCCCAGAAACAGATTTTGATTTGTATTTGACCATCCAAACTGGAAGTTCCCCACCTCCAGCACCTCTTCCCACTTACACTACTTAAAGAATCTTGTCCTCATCAGATTGAGCTTTAAAAAGTGAGTGACAGACTTCATTCTATGAAACTGTTCCTTTATTTGCTCCATCTAGTTGAAAATGTACAACTTCTAAAATATCAATTTGATTATGAACTTTGCAATGTTTTAATCTACACTGCCTTGTTGGTATCCTGGATGAAACTTGACGCACTACATTGCAATTCTCCATGTGCCATAACCTTTTACAAGGTTGCGTAAACCAACTTTGATGACAAAGCAAAGCCACAATAGAGCAATAGCCATTCCATTCTGACATTATTCTTGATGACCTGCATCAAAAAGACCATACCTCCCACACCTCACAGCCATCACAACAACTAAACATACTACACCTCTAAGCAAAACAGATCCCATATACCAGATTTCCAAAGCACAAAACCAGTAATACTAGACAAAAAACAAAGCAAAGGCAAGGTAAATCATGCTTTTAAACCGAAGAAGTTATTTAGTTACCATGTTAATGCAAATTTGTGGGGATAAAATCCAATCATAAAAAGAGAAGTTTACTTTCCTTACTTTATGTTTCATCCATGCCTAAGATTGTACCAGTGCCAAGGTAAAGATTTCCTCTGCATCAATCTTTTCTTGATTAAAAATAACTCTATTCATATGCTTCCAAATGCACCATATCACAGAAATCCACAAACTTTTCCATAACTTATTACCCTCTTTGTTAAAGCACAAACAGAAAAACTGGTCGAAGTGATTTTCCAAGACATTGTGGTTCATCGTACTAATCCCAAACCAATTATTGCACATATTCCATACTGAATTTGAGACATTACACGTAATGAGGATGTGTGAAGTTGACTCTTCCTCCCTCCCGCATAGAGGATATAATGTATCACTCATTATTATCCCCCTTTTGTGAAGATTCTGCTTGGTAGCAATCCTATCCAACAGGGTCCTCCACACGTAGAACTGAGATGAGGGCATTACATTTAGATGCTAATCAAATAACTTAATATTGACATGTTAATCAAAATACATGAATGTGAGAGAGATGAAACCTAATCCCTATTTTTCCAACTTGAAGCAACTAATTCTTTGTCTATTTTCTTATGATTATTGCCAACACAATCACTTCCACACTCTTTTTAATTGTTCTATTTTATATTTAGCGATTATTGTACTTGATAATTCATTGTTCCTTGTGGAATCGATATTCGTCCTTAGGGACAATTATTACTTTTGACAACACGATGCACTTGCCGTAAATAGTCATCAGAAGCCACACATGTGCTTTTGGGGAGGCCTTGGTAATATAACAAAATATTTTTACATGATGGTCATACCAATAAGATTTCTTTCAACTTCCAAGGGCACAAGATTATATTAAAAACCCTCTCTCCCAAGGAAGTTAATGAGGACCAAGTAAATGAAATTCAAAAGAGAAAATGAAAAAGGTGAGGCAAGTAAAATCAAAACGGGTCTCATCATCTCATCTCACACAGTCAAAACAATAATGTTGACATGTACAAAACTAATTGCACCTCCTCACTATACTTCTTCCTTATCTTTTTCATTACCAAATCCTTTTAAATACTTGCCATCTTTGATAAAGAATTTTAGGGATGATATTCAAACACCTCCTAGGGGTTCTCACCTTTTAAGAGAATTTTCACAAACAAATAATTTCCTCCCAAAACATTCTCCATAAACATGGCCTGTATCTAGAACTCATCCATGCAAACTCCCAAAGCTTCATGAACATAAGTTTGATTCTCCACCCGCTGCTAGAAATGTTTCAATATGTCTTGTGAACAAACTAACTATGTTATTTACAAGAGTACTAAATTTGAGGTCAAATTCTTTCCAACTTGGGGAGCATGATGCAAACCACCTCGACAAACAAATGACTAAGGACACAACAAACACTTCAAAATCATGTATTTTTACACATTGAATTTTGAAAGTAAAGAAACTCTGTCAAAGTGAGCTGAGTCTCCTATTAACCTTGGGTCTTATCTTGAGCGCTCTTCACTTCAAGTGACGGCTCTACACCACTCATCTTGGAGTATCCCCTCATCCAAGTGGCGTGACAAGACCTCATTTTTACATAAGCTTCCTTCATCCTTTTCTCTTTTTCCTCTTTATTGCGCCACCTCTCATTCTTCGTTTATGTTATCATGTTATTCTTCTAATTTTGGTTTTCACTTTCTATTCTTCATCTACTGTTCATTGATTTTCGCAAGTTATCATCATCATCCTCTCCATATTTGTGTTTTTATCTTTGCTCTCTACAAGTGAACATTCACACTTACTTAACCACTTGGTTAAGTTTGTGTCTAGTGAGAGTCTTCTTTGGGTTTCTCACCATATTCTGCTTAAATAAAAACTCATAAACAAAGTGAAATCCATAAAAATGTGCAATCCTAAAATCAACTCACATCACCTCCCCTCCTTAAATACCACTTTATTCTTATGCTTCCAGATACACCAAATAATAGAAATCCATAGTTCCCTCCAAATATCATTTTCCTTTGGGGTGATGTGGAATAAATAGAATTGGTGTTAAGGACACTTAGGCTCTTTGTTAAAACTAACTGGATTCCTACCCATATGCAACACATATTCCAAATTAAGATTGTTATTTTACAATTAAAGAACATGTGTTAGATTGTTTCCTCTTCTTCATTATGCAAATGGCATATTATGGTTGTTAAGTTGGAACTTTGCCCTGCATTACTCTCCATGAAAACATTTGTGTATTAGAAAATGCTTTAACTGCCCATAAAGAGTCGGGAATGGTGTTATTAACATTGTTGCAACTACTTTGTAATACTGCATATACTGACTTACCTGAAAAACATTTATCCTTTTCCCCAATCCAATTCCATGCATCTAACTTTTTAGTTGCATAATATCTATTTCCCTCATTAATTGTTCTTGTTGTTCCCTTTTCCACTCAAATCTCTCTCTTCTCCATTCTAGATTCCACTCACATCCCCTATATGTCCACCTTCCAATTTGTTCAATCACTTTATCTTTATCTTTTGAAATAGAAAATAATCTAGGAAACTTTTGTCTAAGAGGGGCTTCCCCTAACCATTTATCATTACAAAATTTTACCTTATTCCAAATACCTACTTTCCATACACATTGCTTATCAAACCACTTTTCACTATTCCCTTCCCCACACACCTTACATATGTCCCTCCACTAGAAGATTGTGTTTTGACACATTTTTTACGATCGTTATCAATTACATCAGGACATTTAGACAACAATATTTCTCTCCAAATACCTGTTGTTTCAATTTGAAGTCTTCACTTCCATTTTTCTAAGAGGGCATAATTCAATGTACTTAAATTAAAATTTCCTATTTCTTTATAATTTGCCATGATTATTAATAAAATTAAAGGATAATAATTTTCTCATAATATTTTTTTTAAGACTAATGTTTACCCAAATACCGTATGTTGCTTACCTACCATGTTTTATAAAGATCCATAACCAAACCAATAAACTTAACTAAGTCAACTATTTAAAAAATCATATAAATTAGATTTTATTTTTAAAGACAAATATTAAGGAAATAATAAAATAGACACTATAAATCATTCACTACAAGAAAATCATTGAATAGAAATCATTCTAGAGACTAAAAATAATTAGTTGTTATAATGACTAAATTAGATACTATTTTAGAAAATAAAAAAAATATTGGTTTCTAAATTTGTTTCTATTATTGATAAATAGTTTCTAAATTGGTATCTAATTAGCTACCAATGTTTTTGCTACCAAATTTAGAATCTAAATAATTAGTAGTTAAAACCTTAGTAGTTAATTAGATACCAATTTAAAAATTATTTACCAATAATAGAAACTAATTTAAAACCTAAAAATATTATAATAATTAATTATTTTTTATCTTTAAAATGAATTTTTATTCAACAATTTTCTAGTAGTAAAATAAGACATACGCATATCTAAATTTTCGTCTTGCCACATCATGAAAACAAATAAAAGGTACCCAATACCAAAAAAATAAAGCAATAAAAAATAATTCACAAAGAAAAATAAATGAGAATATGATTTATAAAAAAATAAAGTAATAAAAGACAATATATATAGAAAAATTTCTACATAAACACTTTACACGTCTATAGAACGATTAATCTCTCTTTAAGAAAAATTAATCTTAATTTTTTTTAAATTAGTTAAAATAAAATAATATATAAAAATTATTTATATATAATATTAAATCTGTTTTATAATAAAAAACAGTTTAAAAATTGATTTAAAGTATTAGACTATGCACTAACAATAAAAATATTTTTTTAACTATAAATTATTATATATATGTATATTTTATTAATTTTTATAATTATTATCTTTAAGATTATATGAGTAATAATTTATAGTTAGTAACAGTATAAAACAATGCGTGTCCATTAGTTTATATATTTTTTTTATTTCAGTTAATTTTAATTATGATAATGTTATTCTTTCTTCTCTTGTTATATATAATATGATATTAGTGTTGAAAAAAAATTAATAATTGTTTTATTATCTTAAATAGAGGTTGAAATATAGATAGTGAGTCACTCCTTAATTTATAAATATAATGTTTTAAAACTTAAAATTATTTTTTTATAATATATATATATATATATATATATATATATATAAACAGATTGTCACGAGACTAACATCTTTTTAAAACTAAAGTTTTTAAAAAGCTTAAACTTAATTAAGACAGGTTAGACTACTACACTGCAGGTCACTAATAGAATGCTTGATGTATTTCCACCTCTAATTGTAATATGTAAACAATATATCTTAAATATTCATATAATTTATTTGAAATTAAAATTTAATATAATTTCCTTTTAAGTCCTTAATTTTTTATATAAATTAGTCATCTCCCAAAAATATAATCACATACGTCTATGTAAATATAAATTTATTTATACCTGAAATATTAAAATCATCTGTTTAAAGACTTGAAACAATATAAATACATTATTTAATCTTTTTTTATCGTTTTTTATCAGAAAAAAATCTTTATTATCATCGTTTTGTCATTGTTACAGTTATCCAGATTTTGTAGTGCCTTCAAATTAATATTTAAACTGGAGAAATGAGTAATTAACAGTAAAAATGTGAGTATGGAATATGCAAATGAGGTTGACTTTAATGTTGTTGACCTATGATCTAATGTGGTCCACATTCTTTTCCATTGAATTGAGAGGAAATATATTAGTTTTTCCTAACAACACTCATTTCAGAACCCTAAATTTCCAAGTCTATGGTCCATCAAATTATGCCCAAAGCCAATTCATGTGGAAAGCAAAATTATATTATCATGGCTGTCATTATTTTTTCTTCTAAAGTATATGCCCACCAATTAAAGGTCAAATTTCCTCAAAAGAAAAAGTTGGGTGGATTCCACTTTTCAATATGGCCTTTTATTCTTTTTACCTTTCACCTCTTATATACTTCAAATCATTTTTTAAGCTATTTAAATTTTCATGCTTTAAGGTAATAAAGACTAAACAATATTAAAAATTATATATGTATGGTTAAAAGATTAAAATGACTAAAGTAAATAATTCTTAAGTGTATAAATAAAAAAGACAAAATTTCTACTCTGTTCTACTTTAAATTTAGTAGATCTCTTTGGTTCATGGATCTGGATCTATGATGTTTTGTTTAAAAAGATATACAGAGGAGAGTTTTATTATAACTTTTTGTTGCACGAGGTTTGATCATGTTTTTTTTTTTATTTACTCTGTTAAGATGTGAGCAAATTTGAGATATTTTTATATATGTTATATATATAATTTTGTTGTAAAAGAATGGTTATGGAGTAATTTCAATTTAATATAAAAGTTTAAATTGCTATTTAGTTATTACAATGTACTTGGTTAGTTTTTTCTAAGCGAAAAACATATTAATTATTAGACTTTTTAATGAAAAAATAAGGTAAAAATGTTAGTGACTTTAAAAATATTTTGATAAATAAGTATTAGTAATAATTATTTTATAAATTATACATATGCATTTTTCTCATTTTTTTGTTAGTTTACCGTGTAAATGTTTTAATACTCAAAGTAGTACAAATTAGACTCTTAAAGTTATAGTTTACAAATTAAAAGAGACATTTCTTTTTATTTTTTTCTACTCAAAAGACAACATTTTCTAGAAGAGAGAGAAAAGAATGAGTTGAGAGTAAAGTTGTTAACAACCCTAGGATTGGAATCTCACAAATCAATCAATTAGTAATAAGGTTTATCTGTTGTTATAATATAATAGGACAAAAAGACAATTTCAAAAGGTTGTCTCTCCTTAATCATTTATGACCAAAATCATTTATGAACAAAATAATGCTCACATTTTCCAACCCATTGGCCAATCTATTTCCTTTTCACATATATGCTTTCAGTGTCCCTTTTCTTTTATGGAAAGTATAGGACACACTTTTGGTGGTTCGTATATGACATTAATAAAACTAATATCCATTGCAATTTCATATAAACAAATAAATAAAAACCATTAACATTGACCTATTGGCAAGGCATTTGGATAATACATAGAAAGTTGTAAATTGAAACCTTGGTCTGTCATTGTGAGAAAAAAAAAAGTAAAAATATTATTTTGGTCTTTCACATTTTAGAAAACTGAATAAAGTATTTAAAACCATAGTTTGTCAATAATGTTAGTTTCACTATTGCATGTAAGATGTGATTTGAATGACGTTTAGACAAAAATAGAGTTTACTAGAGACATGGAGAAAACAACCATAATTTCAAGAAATTTGAGGACAAAGTTGAACAGTTTTAAAGGCCAAAATAGTCATTATAAAAAAGAGAGTAAAGTTTCCTTTTTCGAGTTTTAGAGAAAATTATGAACACTATATATTTGTATAAAAAAGATGTTTTGACACGAAAGTGGGGGACAGGTGGAGACACACCACATGCATCCATCTACCTAAGCTAACTGCAATATCCCACAGTTCCAATCTTATATATGCTCTTGTCATCATTCTCCATTCACCATTTATATGAAGGTGAATGCTGAATTTCTCCATTGAAGAAGGAAAAAGTGGACTCTCTTTCTGAATTCAGAAAAATACTGGGTGGGAAAGGTTTATCTTCTTAATTACTTTCCATTCATAACAAGCTTTTTTAATTAAATTATATTATTTTATATGAAAGTCAATAAAGGCTATTTGGCCTCCCTTTTGTTCTGTCTATTAAATACCATTATTTATTCATCCATAATGTGGATTTCTCATGGAAGAATACAACAATTCCTTAATTCCTTGAACTAAAAAAATTAATTTGAACATGTGCTGATATGATGGGTAAGTGTACATTTTGGACATTCTATCTTTGGTAGTGGACATATGTGCTGATATGATGAGCAGTTAGACAGAAACATGACATTTCAGGAAATAATAGTTTGTTTAAGAGAAGAATAAACGAGTTGCTTTATTGATTCAAAAGATTGAGTTAGGTTTTGTACTAGCTCTATATCAATCAGCTTTGAAAATATTGAGCTATTTATGACCATTAACTATTTTATTGGCCAATCCATCATAGACTGCTATTTATGACTATAGTATTCTTATTTTATTGGAATGATATATATTTACTACTAAGCAAATGGAACATGCAATAAATGAATAATGAATAAATGGTTGCAAGTTTGACTGATTTAAAACATATTTGAGAAAGTAGAATAGAATTGATAAAAAAAAGATGGTGGAAGGGTGAGGAAAGGACAGTGAATGTGAGAATTGATTGAAAGTATATGAGTGGTGGAGGTTAGGTACTTTGAATGAAGTCCAGAATTTGAAGTTGAAATGAAACAGAATTATGTGTTGTGAGATTAACAGAAAATTTGAAGGCCATGCATTGCCATTATTTTATGTGTGTGGGTGCAGAAAAGGCAGAGAGTGTGCATTTCATGATACAATTAGATTTCATTTTCAAAGCTTTAGTTTACTCAACTTAGGTTAGCTCTCACCCATCCACCCACTCAGCCTAAGCCTTCTTTTTCAACTCATTGACTCACTGTACACATGCATAGCATATGTGTGTGTATTTGTGAGTCATTAGATGTGGGTTTGGGCGTAGTTTGTGCGTGCATGCAAGATGTTAATCAAGTCAACTCAAAGGACCATTGAATTGGATGCAATCCCTTTAACCAAGTTTTGTGAAAGCACAAAAAGGAGGAATGGGATAATGTGGTGTTGGTTGGTCGGTTAATGGGCCACCCTTTCTCTAAACCAAACCATCCTTTTCTTCTTCCATGATTCATCACTTCTTAACATATCTTCTGCCTTCACACATTCAACATGCCATTCATCTTCTCACCAACACAACCTTATATATTAAACATCAAACAAAATTTGACCTTACAATTTCCTTACATTCAAATTTGTACGCTGACTTACTTACGCCCATGTACTTTGATAGCAGGGTTGATAGTTGTTGATGTGGGAGCCTGAGCGTGACTGTGAGATGTCAATTTTTTGACCTTTGTTTTCTTTTCTTTCTTTCTTGCTGCATGATTTCTTGAAAGAAAACGTCACATTTGAGCTCTCAATTCAACCTGTGAATTCATATAACAAAAAAAGTTGAAGTGCAGTGTTACGCCACAAAAACTGACTACAGTTTGAACCTACGTCCTTGCTAATTAACATTGGTTTATAATCATTCACTCCATGAGTTTCTCAATGCTTCACAATTTATTTTTCAAGCATAAAGTTGTTTGTTAACGTCAAAGAGAGATGCAATATTAAGATGACAAAGTCACTTATACAAGCAACGTTTACACATTAATTTGAAGCTAAATTATGCAATTCTTCTTTACTCTCAAAGAAGGGACAACACGCACCCCATGAAACAGTGAGATACCACATTAAGAAAACTTTAGCCTCGATCCTTTCCTTCTTATAGATAATTGCATCAGGTTAGATTTTTAATCGCATGAACATACCAATGAATAAATGAAAACTCTTGATATGGGATTTTGATTAATGGTCTATAAATATTGCATTCGTTACACCAGATTATGAATAAGTAATTTATGGTTAAAATTGTAATATTTTATGATTGCGATTGAAATATGGAAGAGAGAGAGAGAGCAGTTTGAGGAATGTAGTTGGCATGGAATTGGATATTGTTTGACGTGGATGGTTTTAGAATCTTTGTGCGGTTGGTCAATGTCAAGCACTAAAATCAGATATACATTTTGAGAATTTGCACGCTCCACGGCTATGCTTCATTTGTGCAACCATTATCAACACGCAATTAATTAATTAATTATGAAACAACAATTGTGTGGAATAATCATGATTAAAGTAACTATCCACATAACAAAGGTAAAATAAAAAAAGGTAACAGATCATCATTCAGGGTAGAATTGGTACCATCAGAAATTAATACTCGGTAGCTAGCTAGCTATGTAAGAAATGGAGACTAACTTTAAGAAAATGGCCATCAAATTCGAATATAATTAATAACCAATATCCGACCACCTCAAGAAAAGAAGCTAAAAAATTACGCTCAATTTCAAGAATTGACCATATGAATATGAATGTTAGAGATGAGTGGGGAGTAAGGTAGCACAACAAACATTCCATTCCACTCCAATTACGCAAGCCAGCACCACCACTTCCCTGCAAACCCGGCTAACACACCACTCAATTGCAACTTTCAATTCTCATCTCATCAATAACACCTTAAAAATTCCCTATATATCCACTACCAACAAACAACTTTCACTCTCACCTAAATTACTAGAACTCTCAATAGTAAACTAGATCTTTTTATTTACTTTCTCAAGTTAATGTTTTGCAATTATTTTTAAATTTAATCATTTTTATAACTTTAGATTATATCCCACTAATTTCATGTCATGATATAGATATATATTTCACGTGACACATCATTTTAAAATGTGAGATTAGAATATCCATTGACGGTAAGTAAGATCCCTACCATAGCGCAAGTGCTGGGCTGAAATCAGCTAGGTCCCTCCATGCTTCTTGCAATCATTTCAAGCAGACTAAGCAAGTTATTGATGATACGAACATTCCATAACCAATGGTTGGCTTCGGACCCTTGGTTGCCGCTACCCTCGCCGCTGCACTACTAGGGGAATTAGACTACGAGAAGGAGGAACAAAAAATAGTCAACAGCTTTAAGCAATCACACTGAACAATTGCTTCAATATAAGGCAACAGAATGGGGAACAGATACTGTTTAGATCCTCACTAATATGTTCGTTTTCAATTTAACATCTATTATCACGTTTACAATCTCATCACACACTTCCAAAACATTGGTCTCAACCTTCACATAATCTGCATCCTTGTAAAACTTGATAACAGAAATGAAGAAGTAAACTTGGGCTCTTCGCTGTGGAAGATTTAGGAAAGAATTCAAGCTCAGAACATATCACTTGAAACAACACAACGAAACAAGAAAAGTTTAGTCTTACAAGGAAATAAACCGCCAAAAATTCCACCTCGCTATTCAATTATTTTAAAATATGTGATATTTTTCAAATCCAAGCCATTGATAGACAATGTCAGGATACAAAATGTCTCCAGTCGTAACATCCTATAACTAACCAAATTCCCGAAGTTGAAGATGCAAGATATATACAGCATAACTGTAGGTTGGCCGCTAAAACATATTACTATAGTTGGTCTTTGAATTTAAGAGAGGGTTCTTTTATTGAAAGACTCCACCGTTATGTTGGCAGTGAAAGCAGGAATTGAATTCATCTTCCGGATGAATATCTCCACCTGGGAATATATGAGGGGCACAGGTAAGACTCGGCAAAAGAAACATGAATGTGTTAAAATTACATGCATGATGGCAATTATCATTCGCTCATTCCTCAGAAGTCTTCTGTTTTTAAATCCATCTACTGATACACTCAAACTCTCATGCAGTCACACTCACTAGGTTGAATGGGTCAAATAAAATTTACAAACATAAGAAATGTCAGAATTCGGAATAGCAGTCAATTTTCCATACATGTAATTTTTTCTTCACAAAGGTCAAAAAGGAATCAGGCTGTTTTAGGGAAAATCAACTTCTAGATCGTCTCTGAAATTTTTAAGATTTCCAAGCCTTAAATATGAATATTTAAAATAAGTTTTTCTTTATGTAACTGAAAATATTTAAAATATGTTTTCCTTTCCTATAATATATAACTGGAAATGCACTATTTTCAGGAGAATTTTTTAGCTGAAAATATTTGCTGTCAAAAACATATCTCCTCCATGAACGCTCTGCTAGGACTCACTCTCTAAAATTGTCAAACTGCAACTTGAAAAAAGTTAGAACAAACTAAACACAATCTCACAAGAATGGAGAAGAAAAGGAAAGAGAACAATAGATATGGATACTGAATCTGAAATTTTACATTTCACACACATGCATCATAATATATCATTATTTATAAAGCTATTGTAAGCAGTTAGTCAACAACCTACTAACTACCTAACAAACATACAACACTTCCTCTTAATTCAGATTAGTAATAGACTGCACTCCTATCATCTCTCTAATCAACTTGAATCTGTCAACTTTGAGAGGCTTTGTTAAAATATCAACCACTAGTTTATTGGTACTGCAATATGTTAACTCCAATTTCCCTTTACTAACTTGATCCCTTAGGAATTAAAATCTTGTTTCAATATGCTTGCTCCTTCCATGAACAATAGGATGTTTAGCCAAACTTATAGCTGACTTGTTCTTCCAGTTTTCATTTCTGTCAACAAATTTTCAAGCCACAAGGCTTAACAATCTCCCATTGACACTGCAATGTATTCAGCCTCACATGAAGATAATGCCACCACTGACTCCTTAGAACCATGAAATAGGTGCTCCACACATTATAAACACATACCCTGTTGTACTTTTGGATACAGGTAGCTGTTTTCAAAACATGGCAGAAACATTTCTGGTGAAGTATTTGACTATTGTGATCCAGATTGGTTAGGTCACAAATGTGTCTTTTTAGGATTCACTAGATCTCAAAAAGAATATAAATGTTTTTCTACTTCTCTTAACCGCTACTTCCCTTTACTAAGTCTCCTCCTTCTCCTTTTGGGTCCCCATCTCATAAAGTCAATATCCCAATTGTATGTGATCTTCCTATTGTGTCTAGTGCATCGAAAAATCCCTCACCTCCACCAACCCTTACAGTCGTCAATAGACTTCCCATTGTCCATTTCAAAATTTATACATGATGTCACAGTCCATCCCGGTTGGCGTTAGGCCATGCTTTTTGAAATAAGTGTTCTTTATAATAGCAGAACTTGGGAACTCTCCTTTACTTTATGGGATATCTATTATTGGTTGTAGGTGGATTTTTACTATTAAAGTTGGTCATGATGGTACTATTGATTGTCTTAAAGCTCGACTTGTGGTTCAAGGTTATACACAAATTTGTTGTTTGGACTACGGGGATACTTTTTTTTCAATGGCAAACATAGTTTATGTTCTCTTATTCATAGCCATGACTACACTTCAATGATGACCTCTTTATCTATTGGATGCCAAAAATGCTTTTCTTAATGTGGATTTGCAGGAAGAAATTTATATGGAGAAACCTTCAAGTTTTGTTGCTCAGGTGGAGTCTTCTGAATTAGTATGTTATCTCGTAAATACTTTGCATGGCCTCAAGCAGTCTCCTAGTGTCTAGTTTGGAATATTTAGCAATGTTGTTCAACAAATTGGCATGACTCGCAATGACGCAGATCATTCAAGTTTTTACCATCACTGATGTGTTGGGTGTATCTATCTCGTACTATACGTTGATGACATTGTTCTTAGAGGCATTGATCAAGGCATCTCACAGGTAAAAAAAAAACACTTTTGTCATCACTTCCTCACCAAAGATCGTGGCAAAGTTAGATATTTCTTGAGGATTGAAGTAGCACAACTCAACATTGGTATTGTAATCTTTCAAAGGAAATATGCATTGAATATTTTGGAGGAAATGAATTCAAAATCTATTTTCACCCATGGATCCCAATGCCAAACTTCTACCTGATCTGGAGGAGCCTCTCTCAGTACCGAGAAGTACAAAAGATTGGTTGGAAAATTGAACTATCTTATTGTTACTAGTTCTAATATTTCATTAATTTCCCATGTGTAGATCATTCGAATATAGTCATATTTGTATATTGAAGTATATAGTTACAATAACCATTACCATACTAAAGTTGTTTGTTATTCAAATGCTGATTGGTCAGAATCTCCTTTAGATAGAAGATCACTTCTGGATATTGTGTCTCCATTGATGATAACTTAATTTCTTCAAAGAGCAAGAAACAAAATGTTGTGGCGAGATCTAGTGCAAAAGTAGAATATATGGCCTCAACTACTTGTGAGTTTATTTGGCTTTAAACCGTTAGAATTGCAATGTGGAGAGGCCACTTAAATGACACTTATGTGACAACTTCATATTAGCTCAAATCTTGTGTTTCCTGACAAGACCAATCATATTGAGATTGATTGCATTTTAATCGAGGAAAGATTGTATCTGGAGACATCAAAACTGAGTTTGTTAATTCGAATGATCAATTACCAGATATTTTCAATAAATTTTTACAGGGACCTAGAATTGATAATATTTATAACAAGCTTGGTACATATAATTTATATAACCAGCTTGAGGGAGAGTGTTAGATGTAACAATCTTAGCCCATGCGTTTTGTATTTTTCATAACTATAAATACATAACCCAATACAAGAGATTAATCATATATTTTTACTTTATTTTCACACTCACGTTAGGCTATATACCAATATATCAGCAAAAAAGAAAAAAACAAAACAAGGACATACCTTCAAAGGAAAGGCATTAAGATAGAGTTCATGGTGCATTGAAAAGTAGTCGGTACATTGGTTGATAAAAAGGCATTACCAAAGATTCGTAATGACCTTCATATGTTTTAAAAGCAGTTTTTGATATATCTGATTCATGCATCCTAATTGGATGATACCCAATCCTTAAATCTATCTTGAAAAAATACAAAGCCACATTTAATTCATCCAACAACTCCCCTATCACTAGAAGAGTAAATTCATCTAGTATAATGGTTTTCTTTAAAGCATGGTAATCTACACAACAACTTTGTGGAACTTCCTATTTCCATCTCATAACCTTACACAATAAGGCCGATTGGGTTGCTAGATATGAAATTGTGACTAGCTCCTTTGTCTATCAAGATCACAATTTCTTGACCCTGAAGTTTTCCTTTTAGCTCCATAGTTTGTGGTTGTGTAAGGCCACCAGCTAAACATATTGACAAATGCATTTATTGGCATAGTATCTTTACCAATTTCTAGTTATTATTACCCTCTTCCACTGTGGCTATTTCTCCATCATCGCTCACCTCCTCATCCTCAGCCAATATACTCGCATAATTCTTAAAGACACATTCACCTAGGCCCATATGCTAGTCCGCACTGATAGTATTTTCCAATTTCTCTCCTTTGAATGTATTCAACGTAAGGGAGGGTGCATGCTACTTTGCTTCTATCTTGAAAATTTTGGTTTTTCAACCAAAGAAACTGATCCTCGTGAACTCCTAACCTCTCCAATGGTGGCTTTATTGTTGGTTGAATCGTTCATTTCCCCTGCTCTAGGTATGATGGCTCCTCCTCCTTGAACACGAACCCTAAACTTGCACCACGATCTTTCAATTCTCAAAGTACATTTGTTTCATGGCTTCTTCTACCTCACACACAACGGTCCCAAAGTTGTGTGGTCTCCCCAAAATTTCTAATATCTTTTCAAAGCCTTGTTAAAAAATAGCCCAATATTTGATCCTTCTAGTTCAGTTTGGCTTGGGAAACTAGTGATTCATGCTTCTACACATATTTTCAAAGCCTTGTTACACTCCCACATCCTCCAAATCTACTCATCAATGCATCGAAAAATTCTTTCTAAGATGGATTCTTGGATTTTTGTATCCAATACAAGAACCAATGCATTGCATTCTCCCTTCTTACATTGGAATTCCCAATTTATAAGGCAAACAAGTTTACCCCAAAAGGAGCACTCTCCTTTTCTTCACTAGAATTCCTTAACTACACAAAATCCAAATACCTAACTTCTTTTTGGTAAAAACTAGGGCACTATATAAAGGAAAACACATTTCCTTCACAAGTTGTAATAGAAAACAGGAAAAAAAAATAACTAACACTAATAGATAATACAAACTATATTTGTCCTTAATTTAGTCTTTTCATTCTCCAAAAATAAACCTCTAGAGGTTTTTTTATGTAAAAGGATCCAACGGTTTCACTATTAAAACTTTCGATCACACACAATCATAAATAAGAGATTAGATCCTGAAATTATTTTTATTGAAAAATATTAGAATATCATAGTTTTATTACCTGACGAGAAACCTCGGGCAGAGATGTATAATGATTTGCCTGTTTTCATAAAAAAAAAATTGCAAATTTCAGCAAATATTTATGCCATCATTTGCAAAAGGCTGAAATATTCGGACTTTTTCAAAGTCCAGATTGGGAGAAGGGGGGGGGCAGGTACTTTTCAATAATCTTACCAAAATGTTAGTATTCCCTGATTCATATTCAAATTCAAGCTTCTCATCATCACTTTGTGCATAAATGGATTGCAAGGTAAATCGTGTCACTGGTATTCCATTTGGTCGATGGTGTTCATCCATCACAATCTGTTAATATATGAACAAACATGATTTAAGAGTAGCAGAAGAATAAATGAAGTCAATTATCATACAATAAATTATCAGTTTTTTCCAGTTTCAAAATAACTTATTAGAAAATGTTTGTCAGACAACTTATTTTACAGAGTAAACAACAGACCTCTATAACTAGAAACAATGATGAACACATCAAGTTACCCAGAAAGGGTTTTATATTTTTTAGGTAGAATTTCTCCAACAGAAACATGCTACAGTCTTGCATCAAAATACCGTGATTAGACTTTACAATGTTTAACAAAATATACTGGTGCTCCATGGGTACTGGCAAATAACGAATGGGCAGAGTATAAACTGGCCTCATTAGGGTTTCTTAATAGGCTGGAGTTTGTTTAGTATAGTAGTTTACCTCCCAGCATTTCTTTAGACTTCCATCTTTCGCTTATTGTTTTTTCTGCATGGGTTTTGGCCTAGTTCCCCCATGTTTGTATCTTCCTTTTTTTCTATTTTATGTTATCTTTCATGAGATGAGATATGATAGTTGGAATTTGGGGTATCTGAGATGTCAGGTTTTCTTGCCATGTCTGAGATGAGTTTAAAAAGAAATACAAGCTTATTGGAGATGGTTATTTACCCACAAATTTTAACGATGACTAGATGGTTAGGATCTGTTTATGCAAGTCTAAAGGCTTGTACCAAATCCCAATAGTTAATTTTGTAAATCTTATGGTTCAGAGCAATTCAACAATATGATTGTTGAAGATTGTCAAATTCACGACATGGTTGTAAAAATTTTAAACAAGAAGAATAAACAATTACATTTGTGAACTGATCTGAACAATCAAATTTCATAAAATTAACGGTTGAAATTTGGTTGAAGTCTTTTTAGACTAGTACCTAGTGTAAACAAATCATAACCCATATATATATATGTAAAATTTAAATTTAAGAATGATTATGTTCACAACATTGTTTAGTTACTACTTACGTTTGAATGACTCAAGGTTTATTTTCTTGACTTGAATGATTCAAGATAATGTTTATTTGGCTTTAATGTTATGTTTGGATACATTTAATGTTATGTTTTAGTGATTTAAGGAGTGAAATTTCGTTGTTCCTAGAAAGCAAAATGTTTTTTTTATAAAACACAAGATTTGATTAAATCTGAACAAAGACCTTACTAGTATATAAAATTAACCATTGATAAGTATGATACAACAATGAGCAAAATAATCAAGTGCTAAATTCTATCCCATTAATAAAATAAAGTCTTGCAGTAGCTACACATTAAATAATACAAACAGAATGATTCAAGCAACTTTCATCAGGATTTTGGACAAACTGACAGGTTTATTAACAATAACAATACTTTTATTGATTTGTTGACTTTATACATTGGTAATATTAGCACTCTCTATGGGGATGGAGATTAAAACTGTTTTCTGCATAGATACAAGGGTGGGTACAAATATGTTTTTAAAATGCAAGTATGTAGTCATTCTATTACCAGGATGCTACAGTATCTTTAAAGCAAAAGTGTCTAGTCTTCCATTCCAAACAAGAAATAAAAGCAACACTTTCAATTTACACAAAAAAAATTGTAGTAAAACTAGATCAGTATATAACATTACCAACCTTGTAACCAAAAAGCTCACAGCATGCCCTCCGGAAAACTGAAATTCTGTCTGCAAACACAGTCTTGTATCTGTTGATATTTCAGAGCTTTAGCTATTCTAGAGTAATCTTCTTGACAACAAAGTAATAAAGGACTGTTTGAACAAACTTCTCCATAAGAACTTCTAAAAGAAAAAGAAAAAATTTGACTTCTTATACAAGTTAAAATTAGTCTATGTACAAGTTCAAAAAAAAAAAATTTGGAGAAGTTAATTTCATTTTTTTTTTTCATATTTTATCACCTAGAAGTTCATATGGAGAAACATGTCTAATGAGAAGCTAAATTATACACACCTTTCTTCTCGTTTCTCAAGTGTTGCAATTTGCTCTTTTAATTTCAACATCTTCTCCGATATGTAGCTATCTACTAGCTTTCCAGCTTCTCCTAAACAGTTAGAACTTAAAAATGATCAGGAAAACCATACATTTAATAACATTATCATCCAATGGAATGGTTTAGGGTTTAGGGTTAATAAGGTACTGGAAGATATAGAGCACCCTTAAGGCACTGAACACATGCTTTCGACTTTGAAAAATTTACATTACCATTGATGTCTATCTTAAAAGGACAGGTCAGACTAATATAATAAGGAATGCACATTTCATTTTCATATTTAGCTTTTTTTTCACTCTTTATTTCTATTCTAGCCATTTTCTAAGAGCCTCTTGGATAACATTTTTATCAAATGGTTAACAGATGGCACTGAGAGATATGGACCACCCTTTAGGCACTGAACAAAGGCCTTCATCTTTGCAAAATTCCCATTACCATAGACGTCAGTCTTTGCAAAATTTTATTATTTAGTTTTTTCCAATTTTGTTTCTAGTTTAGCCATTTTCTGAGAGACCCGTTTGGCATATCTCTTGTATCTTACATAGGTTTCTTTGGAGGTTTTTCTTTTAAATCTTTGATTCAAATCAAGCAATATAAATTTCTTACACAGATACCAGAACAAAAATTCCTCATTGCCACATGTTTCAGATCAATACCAGACAAATTCTCATTACCAAAAAATGACAATTGTAATCAAAAGCATAGGCTATCCAGTCTAGTTAATTGAGATAAACTCTTCAGCAGGACGCCAAAAATTTGACAATTGGCTTCTCAAAGAAGCAAAATGTGAATAATAGGCACCGTAAGTATGTCAACATGAGGAACCAAAAACAAAATTCTACCTTTCGAACTTTTTATCTATAATTATAATATATACCAGCAGAACATTAATATTGTTGAAGCTGGAGCTTGAGCTAAACTATATTTGATGTATCCAAACCCTCATGAAGATTGAAAACTTTATTTCTTTAGTGTGTGAGTTTGATTTTGATGTATGAGTATGTACTTATCTCTTACCAAGATTAATTGATCCAAAAAACAGTTTCAAAAATGTTTTTAAATTGTTTGGAACTTGTTGATAATATTAAGAGAACTTTAATGGGTTGAATTGATACTTTAATTTGTTAAACTATTCTTTACTGAAGTCTTTAAAGACTAAAGTGAATATTTCAACTGGTTGATTTATAGAATCAATATGTTAAAATCAATAAAGATTTCCAGAGATTTTGTGAAGGTTTTTCAGTAAGCTAAAACTTGTTTCCAATAGATTAAAATTCTGAAGTTTTCAGAAGGTTGCAGTCTTCTGAAACCCTAAAACCTAAGACCTAAACCCTAAAACTTGAATTAGTCTGTTGTTTTCACTTTAAGTGAAATCAACCGACTAAAACAAAGTTTTAATCGGTTAAAACTGGCAGTTTCAGTTTTAGATAAAACTATGTTTTTCTATGTTTTATATAGAATTTAGAGTTTTTGAAATTTAGAAGAAATTACTACCTTGAGTGCGCTTTTGAACGTTGGAGAAAATCTTGAAAACAATTGCAGATATGCAAAATTTTCACATATTGTAAACCATCTCATTGGTCTAGGAAAGACCTTTGACATAAAAGAATTGAATATCAAGGTTCTGAAGTGATTAGGCAGAACATGGCAACCCAAAGTCAGGAATATTTCAGAATCACGAGATCTAACCACCCGGACAACAGCTGCTTCGTTTGGAAAGCTGAGAGAGCATGAGATTGAAATGAACAAATTGAATAAGCAGGAAAGTAGAGATAAGAAGGCTAGGAACAGCTTTGAAAACTTATGTTCAGAAAAATGAGGAAGACTAAGAAGTATTAGGAGTACTAAGAATAATATGTGTATGAGATAGTTCATGTATGCAATGTTGTCAAACTCGTAAATTGTAAGAGGACCCAGAAAGGAGATAAAAGATCGTAACTCAACTCATAAGAGTTACTAACAGTGTCACAATACAATATACACTTATAAATAACTAAAAGAAAAGATTAGAAGTTTGGTGTGAATTAGAATAATCGGGGTGCAACACTTATAAAATTTTAAATGGTGTGCATCCCATTTAATTTCTTCATTTTCTGCGAATGCCATAGCCTCACCAGAGCACGCCGCCCCTGCCACCACACAAGACCAACGAAGCCGTCGCTGAAAACCTCATTCTTTTCGCCTTTTTAGCTAACGACAAGTGGGTTTTGACTGGAGCAACCAAATTCCATTTTTTTTGGCCAAAAATTGTCGCGCACAAGTCACAATCTAGGATCGACAACCTCTGTCCATCCTCTGATCCACCGAGCCGCGCGACGCCTTTCCCTGATCCGCTCCCATCCCAATTTGTTGGTCGTGTCACCTTGGTTGGCCCTACAAACTTGCTTACTCAAGCAAGTAAACTCATGATCTTGACAACATTGCATGTAGGGACAAAAGATGACTCGAGCGGTTCAAAAGTCTCTTTAGCTTCGAAAGAACATTCCCCGTGAAGCTAAGGAAGCATGCAAAAAGATATAATTTCATCAAAAGTGACATCCATGGAGGTAAAAAAACTTTCGACTTGAAGGATTGTAATCCTTCTTATGAGATGCATATCCAAGGAATATGCACTTAATAGCTCTAGGATCTAACTTTCCATGAAATTGACTATGAACATGGACAAACACAACACATCCCAACACCCAAGTATGAAGACCAATGTTGTTAAAATCGTGATCTAGATCCTAAGATCGTACGATCTTGCGATTTTTTAGAAGAAACCATGTTAGATCGCACGGTGGATTGCTACCTGAACGGATCGAAGCAATCTTGCGAGTCGGTAGCAGGATCTTTGAGTCTTTGCAATCCGTGAAAACGAGGCACAAGAATGAGGCCCAAAAGTGCACAAAAACACTTATCAAAAACCCTAAAAAAACCCTAATATTAAACTCACGCCTCTGCCTTCGTCGCAACTCCCCACAATCTCCCCTCTCTTTTATTTCATTGTGTTATTTGTGTTTGCGGATGGAGAGGTTGAGATTTTATATTTGTTGCTGCACTGCACACTACTATTGATCAATTCTTGGATAATTTTTTTATTGCATTGGGTGATAATTATATTGGCAAGTAGAAGAAATGATCCTCTGTGGAACAGTGTTATCAATAATCGGTTATGGCGTCACCATGGTAGAAAGCGGTGGCGGATTTTCTGATCACTGCCACAACATGACGGTGGTGGTGCGAGTTTTTCATGGCGGCCGCTTTTTGAATCACGGGATGCTAACGGAGAAAGCGAAAAAGGCAGAAAGAATGAGGCTTAATGTGGCGACACAAGGTCCAATGAAAGTGGACAGCAGCGGCGCGCAATTCCGATAACATTTCGTGGTGGTAGCAGTGATGTGTGTGAGTGAGGAACCCTAACAACAACATAGTTGACCTAAAATGAATTGGACCACATAATACGCAGCCCAATTAAAATATGAACAATAATACATATAACTAGCCAAATAAAATGCTATAATGCTAATCTAATAACAACAAGCAATTGCTATCCTAATAAGTGCAAAAAAACCCTAAATTAAATTGGGCCATGTCATACCCGACCCAATTAAAATACTAACCTAGTAATATTCTATACAAAACACATGAAGAATTTAAGAGGATGCTTGAATTAGTTTCTACATGATGTCAGATTTAAGCCACCATCATATCATGAAATAAGAGTGAAATATTTAAAGCAACAGATTGAGAAGACAAATCTGATTCTGGAAGAACATAAACTGTTTTGGAAAAAACTAGATGTACAATAATGACAAATGGATGGACTGATCGGAAGAAGACTATACTAAATTTTTTGGTAAATAGTCCAAGGGGAACTGTCTTTCTGAAGTCTATTGATGCATCTAACATGCAAGACAGCTAAAAAATCTTCAAAATGATGGATTGATATTGTTGAAGAGGTTGCGGAAGAGAATGTCATTCAAGTTGTAACAAATAATGCAACAAATTATAAGACAGCTAGGGAATTGTTAATGCAAAAGAGGAAAAAGTCGTATTGGACCCCTTGTGAAATTCATTGCATTGATCTAATGTTGGAAGATTTTAAAAAGAGAACACCACTCCATCATGAGACAATCGCCAATGTTCAGAAAATTACAAACTATATTTATTCAAAAACTGGTTTTATCTCCTTGTTGCACAAATATAGTAAAGGAAAAGATTTGATAAGACCAGCCAATACTCGTTTTGCCACCTCTTACCTGTCTTTTGGATGCTTGAATGGGAATAAACGATCACTTATTAGGCTGTTCACATCCTCAAAGTGGCAATCCAGTCATTTGGTTAAAAGTAGAGATGTAGGGTTGGTGGAAAATTTGATATTGGACAAGGGATTTTAGAAAAACATTTTAAATTGCTTGAAGGGTGTTCTTCCCTTGATTAAAGTGTTGCGCATGGTTGATTCAGACAATAAACTACCCATGGGATTTATTTATGTAGAGATGGATATTGCAAAAGAGAAGATACAAAGTCTCTTCAATGGAGTTAGTGGTAATTTACGTTTCACTTGTATTTGATTTCTAAATTAGAAATATAGACATGTTTTGGAGATTAATTTATTTATATTTTATCTTATTTAGCTACCCTCCCCTTTGGGAAATCATTGATCAAAGATGGGACAACCAATTGCATAGACCATTGCATGTTGCAGGCTATTATCTTAATCTCATGTTGCCATATCATCCTGAGTTTAGAGCTGATTATGAGTAGAAAACGTGGAATGTATGACTGTTTGGAGAGGTTGGTGGGAGACATTGATGAGGTGAGTAAAATCGATGTTCAAATTCAGAGTTTCAAGAGCAAGTTTGGATTTTTTGGTAGTCAAATAGCTCAACATGCACTCAAGACCAAAACTCCATCACAATGGTGGGAATCATATGGTGAGGAAAATCCAGAACTACAAAGATTTGCAATTAGAGTACTAAGTTTGACTTGTAGTTCATCTGGTTGTGAGCATTGCGTGCCTTTGAAAGGGTAAGAATTTAAATTATTGAAATTGATTTTATAATTATTTTTTAGATGATAATATGATGTATTAACTAATTTTATAATTATTTAGGTCCACTAAGAAAAGAGATCGTTTACACCAAATGACCATGTAAATTAAAACAGTGAGACAAAAACAAACTTCAGTGATGGTGGCGGCAACGACTCTGATGGCAGGTGGTGATAGAACCACTAGTTGGGTGCACTTCAGGCAACCCCAATAATCAAAGGAAATGGGTGTACTTCTAGCAACCCTAAAAAGAACTGTACTAAGACAAAGAAATGCAGAAGCAGAGCTCCCCGGATCTGGAACTCAGATACCAACTTGAAAGGAATAATCAGAATGAAAAAAGATCTTTTTATTCAATTGAATTAATTGAAACAATACATCGGTCTCTATATATAAAGAACTCTAACCCTAAAGTAATTATTACAAAGAGATCTCTAGAATATTCTCCAACTTCTACCAACTTCTAGTAGTAAATTTAATATCCCACAACCAACACATTATATTCACTTCCTTTTGGTATTTATCTTAATACTACAAATTGCATAACCATTTTCAAAATCATCAAACCATTCTCCTCTGTCAACCCATCTCACCTTAATTACCAACTCATTTTAAAACAACATTTAGAACTTTACATTCACTGTAATTACAAGGTTTCATACCTGATTGACTTTTCAATTCTTCCACGGCTTTTAACTTCTCTTTTGTTTTTTGCAGCTCAGTTTGCAGTGCCTCTATGGTTTGTTTGGCCTCATTATCAACAGTAAGTGTATTCACCATCCGCAGAACTTTTGTATTAGCAGTAGAAAAATCACCATGACCTAACTAAAGAAGGAAAAACAAAGTCTAGATAGTCAGAATGTAAAATGAAAACCATAATCTGAACACCTTTGATAGTAGTACAGTAACATAAGACAGACATAAGAAATGAAGACACAATATTAAAAACATGAGCAATGTAATGGTGTACTAGTGTGCCTTGTGAGAGCACCAAGCCACCAACCTTTGCCTCTAGTAATGAAATCTCTGACCGGAGTCGATCACTCTCCCTCTCCAATGACTTCACTCTTCTTGCTTCACTGTGCAACCTTTCATTAAGTAACTTTATTTCCTCTAATTGACGATTGTTAATCAATCTCTGATCATGCAAGGTACTTTCTAATTCTTTAATGCAATCATCTTTCTTCATAAGAAATGATTCGGGTTCCTGTATGCATTAACCATGCAACAAGCAAAAAAACATTAAGAGAAAACATAATGGTAACGAAATTAAGGGAATTGTAACCTGGACAGTATTTACATTTTTTGATCCATCCAGATTTTCACCACTTCGTAATTTATTTCTTTCCTCAGAAACAACAGCAAGCTGCAAGACAATTAATATATAATTTAAAGTACATAACCAAAAAATAATGCCAACAAAATGATTACATAATTCACACAAAGCTACCTGCGGTAACTATCACTGCCACACAGCAGATCTTAAAGTTACAATAAATAGATTTCCCAGAGCTTAGTAGTGCCCCCAATAACAACCAGTTTCTTCAAAATATACCACATTGCTTCAATGGAGCAAAACAGGTCAAATGCAGAAATAATAAAAAGCATCATCGGGGTGATCTCAGTTGTCAATTTGTGTATTGTGATGCTCATTGAGTAGGATCTCTTGTAGGTCGACGTCCCACAACTAGCTATTGTGTTTTCGTTAGAAGCAATATTATTTCTTGGAAAAGCAAGAAACAAAATGTGGATATTCAATCTAGGCCAAAGTTAAGTATCGGGCAATGGCATTAATCACTTGTCAACTTGTGTGAATAAAACAATTCCTTTAAGAGCTGAATTTTTATGAGACAACAAATGAGCATATATAGTGACAACCAAGCAGCAATTCACATGGCTTCTGTTAGATATTATTAGATATTATGAAATATTATAGATATCGTTACATGTTTTATATTTATGTAATGGGCTTAGCCCATATGTTTCTTTTCCTATATAAACATAACCTTATATGTTAATATACACAAGGGATTTACCCTACTCTTTCTTTTACTTTAATATGGTATCTAGAGCATACGGTTAGGGTTCAATTTCCAACCACCGCCCCACCACCTCGCCGGAGGCGTTGTCGGACCTTCACCGAAGACGTTGTCAGACCTTCGCTAGAGACGCCATCGAACCTTCGCCGGAGACGTCGCCAGAATATCGATGGAGACGTCATCGGAATCTCGTCGGAGCCTTCGTCTTTGTTGATGCTGCCAATTGCCGGTGACTATATTTGTCCTTATCTTCTATGGCTTCTTTTGTTCCCTCTTTCGCTTTCGCTGCCACTGTGGACCATACTTTAATTGATACCCTAGGCCAGCCTACTATTTTCAATGAATTTCTTAAATGGTATGAGGATTGTCAAAACCCTAGTTCCACTGCTTCTGTTGCACATTCAGGTACATCTTGTGTTGGCCTCACTCCCTCTAATTCCCTTGGCCCTTGGGTTCTAGATTCAGGTGCCACAGATCACATTACTGGTAATCAATCTTTTTTCTCTTCCCTATCTACTACGGGTTATTTACCTTCGGTCACCATGGCCAATGGATATAGGGTACCATCACATGGTGTTGGTACTATTAATCTTTTTCCCTCTATCTATTGCTAATGTTCTTTTTGTCCTTGGGTCTCCATTGAACTTATTATCCATTAGTCGTCTCACTTGTTCCCTTGATTGTGTTATTTCTTTTACCAAAGATTCTGTTTCTTTAAAGGACCGAAGTTCGGGACGGATGATTGGCACCGGATTTGAGTCTCATGGACTTTATCAACTACAAATCTCTGCACATGTCGGCACGATTATGGATTCTCCATCTCTCATTCATGCTCGGTTGGGTCATCCTAGTCTTGCCAAGATGCGGCAGCTTGTTCCAAGTTTGTCTAATATATCTAGTTTATCGCGTGAGTCGTGTCAGTTAGGGAAGCACATTCGTAGTTCTTTTCCTAGTAGTGTCTCACAACGTGCTTCATCTCCTTTTGCCTTAGTTCACTCTGAAATTTGGGGACCAAGTCGTATTAAGACTAATTTAGGATTTCAATATTTTATTACTTTTATTGATGATTATTCAAGAAATACTTCGGTGTTTTTAATGAAAAACCGTTCTGAGTTGTTTTCTATATTTCAAATATTTTACAATGAAATTAAAAATCAATTTGGGATTTCCATTTGAATTTTGTACAGTGATAATGGACGTGAGTTTCTTTCTCATTCTTTTAAAAATTTTATGGCTTCTCATGGTATTCTTCATCAAACTTCATGTGCTTATACACCTCAACAAAATGGGGTAGCTGAGCACAAGAATAGACATCTTGTTGAAACAACTCGTACTATTTTAATCCATGGTGATGTTCCTCAGCGTTTTTGGGGTGATGATGTTCTTAGTGCATGTTATCTCATTAATCGCACGCCATCTTCAGTTTTAGATGACAAAATTCCTCATTCTATTTTATTTCCACATGACCCTCTCCACTCTTTACCTCCCAAAGTTTTTGGGTCCACATGCTTTGTTCATAATTTTAGTCATGGTCTTGATAAATTATCTCCTAAGTCACACAAATGTGTCTTTTTAGGATTCACTAGATCACAAAAAGGATATAAATGTTTCTCACCTTAAAACCGTTATTTTATTGCAGCAGATGTCACTTTCAGTGTATCTTTAGGTGATGCCTTAGCTCATCCTGGTTGGCGTCAGGCCATGCTTGATAAAATGAATGCGCTTCAGAATAATGGAACTTGGGAACTTGTTCCTTTACCATCTAGGAAATCTATTGTTGGTTGCAGGTGCATTTTTGCTATCAAAGTTGGTTCTGATGGTACTATTGATCGTCTTAAAGCTCGACTTGTGGCTAAGGGTTATACCAAAATTTTTGGTTTAGACTATGGTGATACTTTTTCTCCAGTGGCAAAGATGGCTTTTGTTCGCTTATTCATAGCTATGGCTACTCTTCAACAATGATCTCTTTATCAACTGGATGTCAAAAATGTTTTTCTTAATGGGGATTTGTAGGAAGAAATTTATATAGAGCAACCTCCCGGTTTTGTTGCTCAGGGGGAGTCTTCTGGATTGGTATGTCGTCTTTGCAAATCCTTATATGGCCTCAAGCAGTCTCCTAGGGCTTGGTTTGGAAAATTTAGCAATGTTGTTCAACAGTTTGGTATGACTCGCAGTGAAGTAGATCATTCAGTTTTTTATCGTCACTCGAGTGTTGGGTGTATCTATCTTGTAGCATATGTTGATGACATTGTTCTTACCGGCAGTGATCACCATGGCATCTCACAAGTAAAACAACACCTTTGTCAACACTTTCACACCAAATATCTTGGCAAACTCAGATATTTCTTGGGGATTGAGGTAGCACAATCTAGTATTGGTATTGTTATCTCTCAAAGAAAATACACATTGGATATTTGGTAGGAAATTGGGTTGATGAATTCAAAATCTATTGATACTCCTATGGATCCCAATGTCAAGCTTTTACCCAATCAGGGGGAGCCTCTTTCAGATCCTGAGAAGTACAGGAGATTAGTTGGAAAATTGAACTATCTCACTGTTACTCGTCCTGATATTTCCTTTGCAGTCAATGTGGTGAGTCAATTTCTTAATTCTCCATGTGAAGATCATTGGAATGCAGTCATTCGTATAGTGAAGTACATTAAAGGCTCTCCTAGAAAAGGTTTGTTATATGGTCATAATAACCATACTAAAGTCGTTTGTTATTCAAATGTTGATTGGGCAGGATCTCCATATGATAGAAGATCAACTTTCGGTTATTGTGTCTCCATGGGTGATAACTTGATCTCTTGGAAGAGCAAGAAACAAAGTGTTGTGGCAAGATCTAGTGCAGAAGCAAAATATAGAGCTATGGCCTCGGCTACTTGTGAGCTTATTTGGCTTAAACAGTTACTTAAAGAATTGCAATTTGGAGAGGTCACTCAAATGACACTTATATGTGATAATCATGCTACTCTTCATATTAGCTCAAATCCAGTTTTTCATGAAAGGACCAAACATATTGAGATTGATTGTCATTTCATTCGAGAAAAGATTATATCGGGAGATATCAAGACTGAGTTTGTTAATTCAAATAATCAATTAGCAGATATTTTTACTAAACCCTTACGAGGGCGTAGGATTGATTACATTTGTAACAAGTTGGGTACATATGATCTATATGCACCAGCTTGAGGGGGAGTGTTAGATATTATGAGATATTATAGATATCGTTACATGTTTTATATTTATGTAATGGGCTTAGCCCATATGTTTCTTTTCCTATATAAACATAACCCTATGTGTTCAATATACACAAGGGATTTACTCTACTCTTTCTTTTACTTTAATAGCTTCCAATCCTATATTTCACGAGAGAACCAAACATATACAGATTGAATGTCATTTTATTCGAGAAAAGTTGTCAAAAGGAAATTTGCACGAAATTCATCAACTCCAGTGATCAACTTGCAGATATTTTGACTAATTTTTTGAGAGGACCTCGAATTTGATGCATAGGTTCCAAGCTTGGTACATATAATTTGTATGCACCAACTTGAGGAAGAGTGTTAGAATTGTTTAACTTATGTGAAAGGGTTAACTTGTTAAAATAGGTATACTCATCTTTTGTATTATCTATCTGACACCTCCATGTAGATCATTATATCTCTTGGATTTTACTGATGTAAAAACTCATAAATGAATGGACCAGCTAAGAGATAATTAAGCTCTCTTATACATCAGTTAGTACTATGAGAGTCGCTAAGTTCCCTGAAAACTCGACTACATTTATAGCAAACATGACTATCAGGGATGAAAAATAACACTAAAGGCCCCTTAGGTTATCCCATCCTCCTAGCATTTAAATCACTTCCAAATATACCATAAATTCTCCTACTGTCAAGCTCCTTACCTATAATTTAACATTCTAACTATAGGTTCCAGATCGTATATTTCCTTTAGGGGTATCCAAGTATCTGAAAGACATAACCTAATAGCCAAATATTTATCTATTAATTTAGATAAAGCAATTTTTATTAGTATTTCTCCATCTGTTCTATAAATGCATGTTTTAAAAATGGCAATGGAACAAATGCATGATATAAAGAATGCAAAAAATAAGTCCAATGTCCAGCAATTATCAAAGTCCCGTGAAAACATCCTAATCAAACACTGACCACTAATTCAATTCGTTTAATTTCTGATATCAATGCTTCTGATTTCTCTTTAGCCAGCGCAGCCTCAGCTTCAGCATTTTGTTTACCCATTTCAGCAGCTTCTAGAGCCACCTCCATTTGCTTCAAGCGAGCAGTTATTTCACCCTCCTTCTGCGTACTATAAATGATTTCTCTGCATATGATACAAGATATCAAGATCAAAGACAGATAGGTGCACACTCACATGTAAAGCAGCATAGCAATATCCAGCACTCTCAGTAATTTGCATACAGAAATATGCCACATAATAGATTCACAGACCAGCACTTTTAAGCATGTAGTGTCATAGGGAATAGGCTAATAGGACATCATCTAAAAAATTAATGGCCTCGAGGTGCTCATAGAAAAAAAGATTAAATAGAAGCAATCCAATCTCAACCCAAACAAAATATAAAGAATATTCCAGAATTATTAGACTTGACAATACCTCAAAAAGCTCAAATCTATTAATATAACCAAACAAAAAGATTTGTAGTTACTGACATACTTCTGTAAAGCTGCAAATTTAACAGGCATGTCCTCAAAACATGTGACACCAGGTATGTCTGTAATCATCATCCTCCATGATGATATTTGATCCTCTAACTTTTTCATGTTTAACTGTATATCCTGTAACTTGGATAGCTCTGATTCTGCCCATTCTCGGTGACTCTTTTCCTCCAATAGTTTCTCCTTCAAAAGGTCAATGTTCTCATGACTTGATCTTAGTTTCCGTGCTTCCCTTACTTCAGATTCCTAAAATGTCAATTGAAATACATCATCAGATTACTGTAGTGAACACATTCAGTGATAACTGAACTGGTAATTTCCTAGTGAGCAGGAAAGGCAAAAAATATATTAATCTACTTGAGGAAAATACAAAAAAAAACTAGAATGAATTTGAGGGTGTTGGATTAAACTACAGTCACTAAAATTTACAAAAAAATAAAGGGACAAAAAGTTGAAAAGGAAAAATACATGCATGGTTTAGGAACCAAACTATAAACATCCTAGCATATTTAACAGAAACACTCAAATCAAGGGTCAGGCCTACCAAAAAGAATTTATATAATATTCAATAAAATAATGACATGATTCCTCTTCATTTATGATTATGCCAGATGATTAACTACGAAAATTAGTCCATAGTCATACATCAAGCTATCAATGTACGCGTTCTCACAATACTATAATCCTAATAACCAGAGCATCAAGATACAAGATTAAAAAAGAAAGCATACTTACATAGTTCTGAAGCTCCTCTTGCAAATGTTTGACTAAAGCATTACTATCTGTAGAAACAACTTCTTGAAACATTAAAGTGGATACTTTTTTCTCAAGTTCAATCTTCTGGTGCAAACACTGGAAATAGGAATCATGATGTAATGCAATCAGATGTCAATAATCCAAGTGGAAATTAAGACACGGCAATGAAATGAATCATGTACAATACATTAATATACCAGAAAAGGGTCCATGTGAATGTCAAAGGGTTAATACCAAATCAAAATTTCATATTCCAGAGGATACCTTTGTTCACTGAACATTCTTAAAGAAACAATAAAAGTCAACAAGCAGCTAATTAGAAACCCAAACCTCATCATGTTGATCCTTAAGATCTTTCAGTTGTTCTTTTAGCAGCTCTGCTTCTCTCTCAGCATTATTAGCTCTGCATTCCATTTGTTCAAGCTACAACACGAACATTAAACAACTCAAAACAATAACTCAAAGATGTTAATAACTTTCTAATATGACAAACAAATATAGCGACTTACATTTGCAGATATTCTAGAAATAGATAACTTTGAGTCACTTTTCAGTTGCGAATGCTCGTCATGAAGTCGCTTTTTTTCCCTCTCTATACTTTCTGAGAGATGGCCTAGCTTTCCTTCTAAAGATGTCACTTTCTCCTCTGCTGAAGAAGCATGAGACTCAGCTTTTTTGCAAATGTTTGTCTCATTTTTTAGCTTAACCTAAATTCCAATTGGGAGCAAGTTGAATCAGTCTAGAATTGCATCACAGGCAGAGGGATAAAAACAAGATTCAACAATAAGTTTGAAAAAATAACATTAAATACTATCTCCAGACCAACACATCAAAGAAAACATGCTGACATAGTATTACAAATTGGTAGGAATGCCACACACAACTGACTAAACATAACAGATTCTCCAGCTAATGAAATAGTAAATAGAGTGTAGGCATTGAGTGATTGAGTGACAAATAAAATAGTAGAAAATGTGGAACAATCCAATAGGATAAGTACGCGAGCGCTCTTTCAATTCCTTTTCATTTAATAATTTAAGCTTGCACAACTTTTCCATTTCTTCAACAAAATATTGGTGAAAGAAAAGTAAGAAAAAAAAGAATATAGCATTGAATTGTGTGATTCGTAACAATGATACGAAATTACGTAATTCATTCGTGCATTGTAAGATAAAAAAACACATTTGAGATTCACCTTATAAGTTATAATGCAAATCAATAGGAAGACAGATTGTACCGAATCATAAAGTTTATTCATTATCTAAAAGAATTAAACAAAAAAGTTAAGCACACCTGGAGTTCGCTGTTCAATTGGATTTGTTTTCTTAATCGTTCTTGAGACTCAGTGACCTCCTTCAAAAGTTGTTCCTGGAGTGCCTGTTCACGGCCTTTTGCAGCTGCAAGCTCCTGTTCGGCATATAAGAATTGGTCCAGAAATTTCCTCTTCTCGGATTCTGTAACAAGTTAACAGTTAAAACAAACACACAAAATAGAGGATATGTTGGTATAGAAAAGGAAAAAATCACGAGGTTATAAATTAAAATGAAAAAGAGTGTTTTGAAAATATCAAATGAAAAGCCACTACGAATAGAAAGTACTGACCAACTTTTTGGAAATTATCTTCCAATGTTTCAAATTTTGATTGATAATCACGAGCTTGATTTTCAGCTTTGCTTAAGGCTTCAATAAAATCTGATTTGACCTGCAATAATTTGATATGCAAAAAATGTGTTGGAAGCAATAGCATAGACGGTTGATGCACTTATATTTCAATTTGTGTCATCTATCAATATCTGATAGTATCTATATTTGATACTCTTGGATACTTTACTGATACTTATCGATAAGGTATCCAATAATCTATGAAGCATCAATATTTTTATGATAACAATAATTTATAATTTTTTATTTTGAAAATCTATAAGAAATGTGATTTTAGTTTGGATCCATACAATAGCTATTATATATTAATTAATTATATTTTCCGAATTTGCATGCATTGTAAATATGTATATGTCACATATCGTATCCTGTTATTTTCAAAATAAGTGTATTGTTGTATCCAATACATACCGTATCCATGCATCATAGGAATAGACAGTGGAGGAGCTTCGATATTAAAAAGGGTAGTCATGGCTCCCACAAACTTTTTCTAGGAGTAAATCTGTGTCATAAAACCTACATATGTGACTTTTTTAAAATCTCACTGGTGTGTTTTAATCTCGACTATTCATGACAATATCTAATGATTTAACATTTATTTTTCTTACTTTCACACACGTAAATTAGTAAAAAGTGCAAGTGCAGAAATGATTTTAATTAAAACCTCTAACCATGAAACTTTTATTATACATTCATCTCTCAAAGTCCTAACAAACCTAAAAGAGAAACTTCATCAGCTCCTCTTCTTTCTTTGGAAAAAAGTGAGTGATTGAGACTCACAACAAAATCCAAGAAGACAAACTGTTCCTTTCTTCTTCTGTCATTTCTTCTCAGTTCTTGACTTCTCACACAAACCAAGGCCTTGAAAAGCAGTACACAACCGCCCTTTCAACTTCAGAGTGACAATGTTTTTAGGGTGTATGCAACTGCAATTGAGGCAGCTGCATTGGCCGCATTTATCCACAATTTCTCACAATATAAAGGATCTAAACCCTAAACAACAACACCAAACGCAACTGAAAATCCAGCACACATCAAGTGTGGTCTCGATTACAAAGCAACGGACAGTGCCATTAGTAAACTATATCTGTGTGTGTTACTTATTTTCTCAAATTTCAGCATTGCTATGCAGATGTCATATGTGTTGTCATATTTAATTTTTTGGCACAGCATGATTAAAAGGCTCAAATGATTTTAGATTTTTCTTTATTTTGATAAGCTTTTGGTACAACTTGAATACAAAAAAAAATGAAAAGCGATGGCATAGAAATGGTTGAGACAGTGGAAAAAGGATAATTAGAGAAAGCAATCCAGATAGCCGGAGCATGCGATTATCGATTTTCGAGGCGATAACGTGAATTGACGAGAAAGAAGGAAAATAAGAAGACAAACCATCTGGCGACACTGATAGGTGCAGAGCATGTGCTCCGAAGCCGAGGGTTCCTGAGATGACTCCGGCGGATCCTCGTAGATAACCAGCTGTCCATTTCCGTCGCCGTCGACATCGCCTTCGCGTGGCCTCTTCGGTGGCGGTGGAGTTCTCACTATCATTTTTCTTCTTCCCTCCTTTCTTTCGCTTCCCTTCTCACAATTCTATTTGAAATTCCCACACACACTCAACCCCTACCCAAGGCGCAAATTTTTTCATAAGCTCTAAGAACAAAACCACACTTTAATATATTCTCTTTTAAGTAAAGTTGTTACAAAACGGTGTCGTGGTGTAGTTGGTTATCACGTCAGTCTAACACACTGAAGGTCTCCGGTTCGAGTCCGGGCGACGCCATTTTTGGGTTTTTTTATGTAAAAACAACTTTTTATACGAAATTATTACAATTTAATATTTTTATATATATTATGAAACAATAACCTTGAGAAATACTACTAAGACCTTTTATACTACTTTTGCCATCAACGTGATAGATAACACTTATTAACAAGAGCATGGTGCATTTGATAACAGTAATTAACAAGAACGTGGTGTATTTGATAAAGTTGAGTTTTTTAAAAAAAATCAAAAAATGTTTGCATTAATATAACACTTTGAATACAATAAGACATAAAAGTAAATATATACTCAATATTTAATAATACCTCAAGTTATTTCTTAAAATTTTCAAAATGCTTAATTGGAAGTATTGGGGTGTTTTGACAAAAATGAATGAACTAGAATCCCTTACATCAAAACTTAATTAATGTTTATTACAAAAATAATATTTTTATATCTGACAAATAGTTATGTTAATGTGATTTTAATAATTTATTTTTAAAAAATGAACATGATTAATTTTGTCAGGGTCATATCTTAATATATTTATAATATTTGATTAAAATATTATATATAAATGTAACTAATTCAAAACTAATAAAATTATTATAAAAAATAAATACTAAAAATATAGATAAATTGAACTAAGAAAATATTTATACCAAATTTCATTAAAATACAACATAAATAGACAAACATGTCATAATTAGAAGAATCTTGTTTGACAACTCAAAATTGAATTACAACATTTTTTACTAAAATATGGGTTCATGTGAGAAGATTGAGAAATTTTAAAAGTTTGTAAATTGATGTTTTTGAGTAGAGTATCGATATTTTGACACTCCAAAAAGTGTTTGCTCTAAATTACGTCTGGGTGACGTGGATTACGTGCTTATGTGGCATCATGTGCAGTTTGAAAAGGGCAACGTGGTAATTGATTCTGAAAAGGCCAACACCCCCCAAAAAGCTTTCAATTTCAAAATTCCCAAACTGCAAGCATATGTGTGCGAAACGTTGACGGCGGAGACGCGGAGACCTAGTTGGACGGTGACGGGGGTGAGGTAGTGCGACGTTGACGACGGCGAGGAACGACAACCACGTTGTAGTGCAAAGGAGCGGTGGTGTGCGTTGTCTGCGATAGGGTTCGGTGGTGTGCGGGGTCTGCGATAGGATTCGGTGCTATGCCAAAGGTGCACGAAACGTGTGCGAGGAAGGAGGAGAAGGTAAGTGTCTGTATTTTTGTTTTTCTGGCATTTTGATTTTTAGGGTTTGATTTTTTTGAT
Source organism: Phaseolus vulgaris (assembly GCF_051622355.1). Taxonomy (NCBI): domain Eukaryota; kingdom Viridiplantae; phylum Streptophyta; class Magnoliopsida; order Fabales; family Fabaceae; genus Phaseolus; species Phaseolus vulgaris. The sequence goes on from NC_143500.1 coordinate 14,237,955, forward strand.
TTAGGGTTTTTCTATAACCTTTCTTCACATTGATATCAATTTATGTATCGCATGAACTACTTGAATTAGGTGAGACAGTTGGAAGTGAGAGTCGTAGTCTCTCCCAAAGAACAAATCTCATCAATTTCAGTATCAAAGTACAAGTGTGGCCGCTTCTTCTTCTTTAGGAAGAAGTCATAGGAGGAAAGGTTAATTTTCGTTTCTAGATTTTGTTTTAGTTTTTTGAAGAAGAAATTTACTTCATGTAAGTTGTTCTGTTAAGTATTTTTTTCAGAATTATATGCCTTGTTTCTTAAATGAAAGGTAATCTGGTTAAAAGGATAGATCAAAACCTAAGAAAATATTTCTATTTTGAGAGATGAAGTGTGTCAATAATCCATGTCTCAAAACCTTGTCTATTGGGATTTTTTTATTGGCTTGATTGCTCCCATTTGTAAGTCTATGTTGCCCTGTTTGATGAGCTGAAGACAAGTGCCAATTGATGCCACTTTTGTGATCATACTGCTTACTAATTGCTTGGAATTAAATTGTAGTTTATAGTAATTGTGATCCTTAACTCTTCTTCCAATATTTAAAATTGATAACATGCATTCTGTAATGTCCTTCTGACAATCTTTTACAAATAATTTCTTACTAGCGACATTCAAATAGAGATATGATTCCCCTTTGTATGGAGAAAACTTTATTAGAAGAAGTGTATGTTGGTTTGGTTCTAAACAGGAAACATTCACACAAATTATTTATTCTTAATTTTAAATCAACCAAGATTAAATAGGTTTGGGGTAATATATACATATATATATATATAGCTTTATATTATTGTTTTAATTTTTTTAACACTGGGACTTCAATTGTGTCTATTTTACATTATTGACAAAAATATCAAAAGTGAGAGAATATGAATAGCGTCATATTTACCCAGCAAGATAAAAATATAGTATAAGACCACGACTGAAATAACTACGAGTAAGTTGTTGGTAGTCCTTGAGATTATTTGGGTTGAGCAATTTAATCCCTATGATTTCAAAAGCCTTTTATTATTAGACATTGTACTTTTTAGTCCTTGTTGAGTGCAAAACAACAATGAAAACAAAGCTAAAAAAGTGAATGACTTTTTGAGGTCATCCAAAATGTATTTTGTTGCCTTCGGATTTTGAAATAAAGATTTAAAATCATTTGTAGAATTATGCTTCACTGCCCAATCCTCATGGGCCTTTCTTTGAGGGACCACCACTGCCACCAAAAAATATTCAAAATTGTTTGCATAGACCCAAATCTGCATGTAGAATAAAAAACTTATTTATTAATAGAACTACACATATATTTAAGAATTGAGATATTTGTAAGTCCACTTTCCCATTAAAACTAGGCATCCAACACAATTCATGTTGCTCTAAATTTACTGAATGTTCTATTATTGAAGCATAAGCATACCGATGTTATAAGAGCGTATGTTGGTTTGGTTCTGAACAGGAAACATTCACAACATTGTTTGAGGATATAATGTAAATTAGCGGATGTTCAGATGAGGAGGTTCTTACGATTGATCGTCATCCTGAGGATCAAGTTAATGTTTCTTTGAAATGATGTTTTTTGTTTTAAAGTAGACATGATATTTACATTTATTTATCTTTAATTTTAATTATTATAGTGTATTTGTATTTGATTTTGATATACAGGTGTTTAGGCATAATTGCAGGTCAAAGCGTTTGGCTATTATGAACATGGTTATAAGTTTGCAACAAAAGAGTATTATACGGTCCACCCCATTTGGATGGCTTTTGTTTGTTCGTGAGGACATCAAATTGAGCCGTGGACTTTTAAGTAAGTTATGTAGTTCTTGGGTGGAGAGGAAGCAAAGTTTTTCAATTCAGTATCAATTTGTGTCGTTTAGTTTGGTAGATGTGTGTTTAGGTGTAGGTCTTAGAGTAGGTGGTAGAAAAATTGACTTAAGGAAAAGTAGTATTATATCTCACATAAGGAGTTTTTTTTAAGAAGGTCATGTAACTGTGGAAATTATATATTCTGTTATTTTGAAACTTGGGAATGATATTTCCTTATAGGACTTTTGTAAGTTGTATATCTTGTTAGGTTTGTCGGAGTTTATTCTCCCTACTAGATTGGGTTTAGTTCATGATGGGTTGTTTAACCTTGCTGATGATTTAGACAAACTTGATATGTATAATTGGAGGGGAGGGGGGGGGGGGGGGGGGGGGGGGGGGGGGGGTTAGTGTATGAGATTTTGGTTGATAGTTTGTGTTCAGCTTCAAAATGGATTACGCGGGGAAATATGTCGTATATCCATGTGGATGGTTGCGTTTACCTCTTGTAGGTAAAATGACACATTGGTAAATGTTTGTAATAATTGTGCATCTGTGTTGACCTTTTAATAAATGTTTTTTTTGTATTCATTGTTCAGATATGGGCGATGGAACATTTGTTCTCTTATAAGCGTCAAGTACCTACGAGTGGGAATAAATATCCCCGTATCATGCATTGGATGGATGTTAGAGTTGATGACCATGAACTTGAATGTGGTCTGCGTAAGAATAAGGTATGTTTTTTTTTTAATTTGTATTACATTAATGTTGTTTTGAATGTAGATAATTAATTTTGGAATTATATATGTCAACAAACAGGTTCTTCTTGAGTTATGTGCTTCCAATGAAGAACTTTGCAGTAAATTTGTTGAAGAAGCTTTTGACCAAATTGGGTGTCGAATTACGAAGAAGAAACCAACAAAGGATGAAGTCCGTGCAATGAGGGTGAAAGTTCTTCAACTGATGCGGAAATTTGAGGAGCAGGAAGTATTAATCACAAGTATGGAGACAGAGGTGAATGACATAGTTGAGTTAATTGCAAAGAGAAATTGTCTTTGTCGTGATACTCAGTCAGAAGTAGTTGAAGTTGAACCTCTTGCAATGGATTGCACATACTTGAAAAAGGCAGAAAGCAGTCATGAAGATGTAGATGAAGATAAAGAATTACATGTAGATGAAGTCCAACCAAATGAAGAAGTCAACAGTCATGAAGATGTACATGAAGATAAACAATTACATGTAGATGAAGTCCAACCAAATGAAGAAGTCAACATGTTTCCTAAAATGAACGGTGAACCGAGAAAACGTTTCAAGAGTGTTGTTTTGAAAACACCTTGGACCACATATTCAAGGAGGAAGCCAAAAAAACCCAAAAACTATGCTTCATTAATGGATATGTTTTTAGGTGCTTTCTGTTTTTAAGTTAGTGGATGTATGCTTTATTGACATTGTTGAAACCCTTGTAATTTGTAGTATTGCACCAATAATTTTGTTCATGAGTAATTATTGTGAAAACTCTGAATGTGTAAGTGGATTAATTTTGTTATTCATTAACAGTATTGTTATTGATTAATTTTGTACTATTGTTTTTATTAATCAACTTTGTACTAAATGGTGGCAATTATATTGTCAACCCTGTTTGCATCCAAACAACACAAAAGTTATATATTCTTTCATCAATGAATGGCCTAAACCTCCAATGAGGTCCTTGGACTACCATGTGAACCCTCTTTGCATCCAAAAAACCTAAAAGTTATCACTCAGTTGGAGGACCAAATGACTGTGCAAGAAATTGAACATAGGTCCCTAGTTAAAATCAAAGAGGTCCCCACTTATATTAAATTACCAGAATTTGAGGTAGTCTTTGATCAATGAATGGCCTGAACCTCCAATGAGGTCCTTGGACTCCCATGTGAACCATGTTTGCATCCAAAAAACCCAAAACTAGTCACTCACTTGGAGGACGAAATGAGTGTGCAAAAAGTTGAACATAGGTCCCCAATTAAAATCAAAGGGGTCCCCACTTACATTAAATTACCAGAATTTGAGGTAGTCTTTGACCAATGAATGGCCTGAACCTCCAATGAGGTCCCCGGACTCCTATGTGAAACATGTTTGCATCTAAAAAACCCAAAACTAATCACTCACTTGGAGGACGCAATGAGTGTGCAAAAAGTTGAACATAAGTCCCCAGTTAAAATCAAAGGGGTCCCCACTTACATTAAATTACCAAAATTTGAGGTAGTCTTTCACCAATGAATGGCCTGAACCTCCAATGAGGTCCCTGGACTCCCATCTGAAATCCTTTTGCATCCAAAAAACCGAAAACTAATCACTCACTTGGAGGACCAAATGAGTGTGCAAAAAGTTGAACATAGGTCCCTAGTTAAAATCAAAGGGGTCCCCACTTACATTAAAACACCAGAATTTGAGGTAGTCTTTCACCAATGAATGGCCTGAACCTCCAATGAGGTCCCTGGGCTCCCATCTGAACCATGTGTGCAGCCAAAAAACCCAAAACTAATCACTCACTTGGAGGACGAAATGACTGTGCAAAAAGTACAACATAGGTCCCCAGTTAAAATCAAAAGGGTCCCCACTTACATTAAATTACCAAAATTTGAAGTAGTCTTTCACCAATGAATGGCCTGAACCTCCAATGAGGTCCTTGGACTCCCATCTGAAACCCTTTTGCATCCAAAAAACCCAAAACTAATCACTCACTTGGAGGATCAAATGAGTGTGCAAAAAGTTGAACATAGGTCCCCAGTTAAAATCAAAGGGGTCCCCACTTACATTAAATTACCAGAATTTGAGGTAGTCTTTGACCAATGAATGGCCTGAACCTCCAATGAGGTCCCTGAACTCCCATGTGAACCATGTTTGCATCCAAAAAACCCAAAACTAATCACTCACTTGGAGGACGAAATGAGTGTGCAAAAAGTTGAACATAGATCCCCAGTTAAAATCAAAGGGGTCCCCACTTACATTAAGTTACCAGAATTTGAGGTAGTCTTTCACCAATGAATGGCCTGAACCTCCAATGAGGTCCCTGGACTCCCATCTGAAATCCTTTTGCATCCAAAAAACCGAAAACTAATCACTCACTTGGAGGACCAAATGAGTGTGCAAAATGTTGAACATAGGTCCCCAGTTAAAATCAAAGGGGTCCCCACTTACATTAAAACACCAGAATTTGAGGTAGTCTTTCACCAATGAATGGCCTGAACCTCCAATGAGGTCCCTGGACTCCCATCTGAAATCCTTTTGCATCCAAAAAACCGAAAACTAATCACTCACTTGGAGGACCAAATGAGTGTGCAAAATGTTGAACATAGGTCCCCAGTTAAAATCAAAGGGGTCCCCACTTACATTAAAACACCAGAATTTGAGGTAGTCTTTCACCAATGAATGGCCTGAACCTCCAATGAGGTCCCTGGACTCCCATCTGAACCATGTGTGCAGCCAAAAAACCCAAAACTAATCACTCAGGTGGAGGATGAAATGACTGTGCAAAAAGTACAACATAGGTCCCCAAATAAAATGAAAGGGGTCCCCACTTACATAAAAACACCAAAAATTTGAGGTAGTCTTTGACCAATGAATGGCCTGAACCTCCAAAGAGGTCCCTGGACTCCCATCTAAACCCTCTTTGCAGCCAAAACACCCAAAACAAATCACTCACTTGGAGGACCAAATGAATGTGCAAAAATTTCAACATAAGTCCCTAGTTAAAATCAAAGGGGTCCCCACTTACATAAAAACACCAAAAAACTAAGGTAGTCTTTCACCAATAAATTTACGAAATAATATGTAATGCAGATGTTAATAATCGTCATTTAACATTATTTGACGTCACATACAAGTTCGAGCTACATAATATTCAAGATCGTCTAATTCCTTATTTTTTGATGGCCTTGAATAATAACTCCATCTTTTCTGCTTCTAAAAATAGATGAGGAAGTCAAATGTTAGACAATATACATGGGCAACTTTCATTATAGTTTTTAAAGTGTTGTTCATTTCTTGTATTGTACCTAGAGTCGTGGGTGGAAGTCTTACTACTGGATGACAAGCACGAACTAAGTCGTCAGTGGGTGGACATATGTCAAAAATTGAAAGCCTACATGAATGACAATTTAATTTCAAGCATGTAATGTAATGTAAAGAAGACCATTATTATTTTAACCTCCACAGTTGTATTACATTTATGTTGTTTGACTACATACCTTGACAATGTTGTTAAGAGTGATATTAAGGTAGAAGTTCCTTCGATTTGGACTGAAAATGCCAACCTAAAAAACACACAAAAGTACTTGTATGAATGACATGACATATGGAATTGTAAAAGAAAAGTTTGTTTTTCGTGCATTAATACATTCTTTAAGACTAAGACATAGCCAACTTCAATTAGAGAACCAAATTCTTCATTCTTTAAAACCTTCCCATGAACACTTGCACTTGCAGTCCCCGTCGGATCCGGTAAAGCAAGAAATTTAATATATAACTTCTTCTGCAAAATGTAAGAAAGACTACATAATACGTATGTTACCTTAATTGTTATTAACATGTCTCCTAGACCAGTGTGCTTGCATGATTTGATTAGACAACTTAGGAGTGGGAAAACATCTAATTCTTTCAAACTTCCCAGGAATGATCTTTGTTGAGAACCACGTCCATCAATTTCTCCTTCGCAATAAAATGAAAACATCATTAGACATAAAATTTTGTTGTTCCATTCTAAAAAACGTGATTGAGTATTACTTTGGAATTGAAGGAATTTTTCTGCCCATTTCCATTGGTTGGATGTAAAATCACGCTCATAAGTTTGTTGACCTATACGGTTAATAAATTCTTGAGTGTTTACTTGCTGGTCAGAGTTTCGATTAAGAGTCACGGCTTGCACATTACCAGCTGGTCCCGGAATGACATTGGTAGTGGAGTTGCAACGCCATACATAACTACCAATGTCGTTTTCGTCGATATCAAGCCCTTCCCATGACTCCATTTGGAATGGATGTATAGTTCAAAAAATTCATCCTATCGCATGCCATATATAGATGAACGCTCGGCACATGTTAACGTTCGAAGGAAGGAAAAGGGACTTGTGTGAAAAAGCAAATGTCTTGTCTAATTAATAACATAACATAAATGCAAGAATAATTTTTTTTAAAATATTTTTGAAGGTGAGGTGCAGTACGACATTGTTAAAAGTAAAGGAAATATGGATTTTTTAACCAGCTTACGTGGAAGTATGGTTTTGTTGCAGCTTTACTTTTTGCAAGTGGTAGGTTCATTCATAAATGCCATAAATGCTGAATTTGCACTTAATTAATAAACTAATATTAAATTCCTGCAATTCATGTACCAATTTTTGATTTCCCTTCACACATTAAAGACAAATTGCGTGCCCTTCGTGAAAGTCCAGCACCGTCAGCTTCCACTGTATATTTTTTCAAACTGAAAAGTTAACGTTGTGCATTCATTGATAGCAACCTTTCTTCTTCATTGCATTAACTACACATTGAAGTTAGCAGACAAGCATTGAAGGTTCTGTTGGTGAAGGTACTCTTGCATTCAATTTATTTGTTCATTTCTTCTTTGTTGCATTGAATTCCATGGTGCATTGTATTTATTTATTCCTATCTTACCCACGTTTTTGTGTGTTAATGGTGCCCCTATGACGCATTCAATACCTTAGTTTCTATGCTCATGACAATCCGAAACAGGGGTTGTTGATGTACATTAATTATATAGATGAATATAGCTTATTTGTAACTTTGTGCAAATTGTTAAATAATGCATAAAACCAGTCATAGTTGTTTAATAATGTACACGGTAGATTTATTTTGTTCATTGTTTGAAATGTTTAAGTTAAGTTATATGAAGAAAATTGTATTCATATGCATTCATGTTTTTTGTCAATTTGAGTTAAGCTAAGCATTATATACACAACAGGTTTAAGGTAATGGCAGATTTGTCACTTGATGACATTCCGTTCTTTGAAGAATCTCAGCATTTGAATCCTTTAGCTGGGAATGATTATGTGGCAAATATACTTCCTGATACAGATTCCCAGATCAATATTGATGAGTCGGTTCCAAATGGAGTTGATGAATCAGCTCCTACGGTTGGAATGTGTTTTGACATTGCAGATACCGTGAAAAGTTTTTTCCGACAATATGGCATTAAAAAGGGTTTTGCAATTAGAACTCGAAGTTCGAAAAAAGGACCTGACAAGGAATTAAGGTACTTTATCTTGGTATGTGCTAGGGCGGGAAATTACGTGTCTGCGATTCCACCAGAATTAAGCACTCACCCTACTCAGACTGTTGAATGTTCGGCTCGTATAACTGTTGGAATAAAAGAAGGGAAGTGGTATATTATGTCGGTACACGAGGAACACTCACATCAATTGAGCCTGATGAATTCTAGATTGTTTCACGGTAATAGGAAAATATCTTTGCAGACAAAAAGAGTGTTGGATATTAATGATGATGCTGGAGTTCGTCTAAATAAGACTTTTAGGTATTTTGTGTCTGGTGTTGGTGGTTACGAGAATCTCGACTTTGTTGAACGAGATGTGCATAATTATGTTGCCCAAAGTAGGAGAGCATTGGGGAAGGAATGTGATGGAAAAGCTCTCTTAAATCATTTCTGTCGCATGAGGGAATTGAATCCACAGTTTTATTTTGACATTCATTTGGGCGATGATAACCGCATACGACAAGTATTTTGGGCTGATGCTAGAAGCAGGGCAACATGGGATAGTTTTGGAGACATTTTATGTTTCGGTACCACATACCTAAAAAATAAGTATGATATGCCGTTTGCACCTTTTGTCGGTGTAAATCATCACGGTCAATCCTATCTTCTGAGGACACCGATGCTTTTGTGTGGCTTTTTCAAAGTTGGTTGCGTTGCATGTCATACAGGCCCCCTGTAGGCATTGTGACCGATCAATGCAGGGCAATGAAAATTGCAGTTGAAGTTGTGTTCCCAAATGCACATCATAGGTGGTGTCTTTGGCACATTATGAAAAAAATACCAGAAAAACTTCAAGGATATAGTCAGTACTGTTGAACCAAGTGGTGTTTAATGTTTTGAAGAATCCAAATCCTTTAAAGGATGATGAAGCCTCTGCTGTGCTTGATGCTGCTATGCTGTTTTAGTCTTGTTCTGGGGTAGTTCTATGTTGTAATCAACACTTAGTTTAAATCTCAAAGCAATTAGCATCTCAATTTTATCAAAGCAAAATGTTTTTCAAACTAAGTTGAAACAACCGATTGTTTTGTCGAAACAACCGATTGTTTACACTTAGGTGTTTTGAGAAAGTTTGAAAACTGTTTTTGAATGGTGTTTTTGTTAAGTAACAAAACAACCGATTGATTCGAGGAAACAATCGATTGTTTGTTTTAAAACCATAACAGAAAAAAACTGTTTTCTTTGACTGAGCTTTAAATGCTTTAACTGAATACGCTCCAGTCATTAAATGCTTTGACCAATCTATTTTAAATGCAATTAAGAGTTTGTTAAGATTTTATAACAAACTATATTCTTAGATATATTCTGAAAAACAGTTTTGATATATTAAGAATCTTGAAACAAAGTTTTCATAGAAGAAGAGTTTTTCAAATATTCTGAGATTGCAAAAAGAGTTGAGAGATTGATCAAAGTGCTGAATAGGATTCTCTTGTATTGATTTCAGATATTCATCTGTAAGAAGTGTAATCTGTGTAAACTGCTGAACAATTCTGTTTTGTATGTGTTGCTGAGATTGGCTGTGTGTTCTTGAGGTGTTCAAGATCAGCAATCTTAGTGTTGGTCAAGGAGAGTGTGTTTCTTGAGGTGTTCAAGGTCATTCTCTTGGTTGTTGTTGTAAGTGATCAAGGTGTGGTTGCTTAGTGGATTTCCTCAAGGTTTCTGAGAAGACTGGATGTAGCTCTGGGTTGGAGTGAACCAGTATAAACAGTTGTGTACAATCTTTCTATCCCTAACTCTTTAATTTCAGTTTGTTTGTTGTTTGCTGGTATAAACAACCGATTGTTTCGAAGAAACAACCGATTGTTTTTCCTGGTATTACAGTTTTGCTTGCTGTTTTGGCTAACTGAATTGCTGAATCAATTGGTTTCTGAAATAAGTTCATTCTAGCTCTGAAAAGTTTGCGAAAACCCCTTTAAACCATTCACCCCCCTCTAGTTTAAAGCCATCTTTTCTAACAAGTACAAGGAAATGAAATGTGGAATGAAGATAGTAGTCTATGAGTCCACAAGTGTTGATGATTTCTTGTCTTCGTGGGCAAATTTGATAAATACGTTTGACTTAAGTACAAACGATTGGCTTACTACATTATTTGAAGAACGACATCGTTGGGTTCCTTGTTATCTGAAATCATTTTTTTGGGCCGGAATGTCAACAACGCAGAGGAGTGAAAGCATGAACGCTTTTTTTGACGGGTACATTAATTCAAGCACAAGTCTCCAACAATTTGTGCAGCAGTATGAAAACGCTCTGCAACATAAGGCCGAATTAGAGTTTGAAGCGGATTTTGCTTCTCTTAACACCATAATTCCCTGCACATCTCAATCAGGTATTGAAAGACAGTTCCAATCAGAATACACACATGCAAAATTGAATGAAGTGCAAGGGGAGTTTAGAGGAAAAATGAATTGTGTTGTTACTAATGCCTATATTGAGGGTCATGCATGTCGTTTCACTGTTGTAGAAGAGTCTTTCCAAAATGGTAAACCTGAACACCGCAATGTAGTAGTTCTTTTTAACCGTGAACAACTACATGTATGGTGCACTTGCTTATTATTTGAATTCAGGGGAATTTTGTGTCGGCACTACCTTGTTGTCCTTGCTAAAAAAAAGTGACAAAAGTCCCAACAAAGTATGTATTGGAAAGGTGGAGTAAAAATATAAGGCGAAAGCACACGTACATAAGATCATCCTATGGCACAAAAGACAAGGATCCACAAGTTCAAAGGTATGATGGATTGTGCAAGAAGTTTTATGACATAGTTGAACATGCCAGCGGGGAAATTAATACAATAGAAATCTTGCATAAACAACTTGAAAAATTTGTGTTGGAATATGGTCAACGAAGACATCATCAAGATAGGACAAAGCATAACATTTGTGGAGGTCCTGAACAACCAACACCAAGTACTCCTACCACAACAATCAACATCAACGGTGATATCCGTAGCCTTATACTTGTGAAAAGAAAGGGTCGGTCGCGATCAACACGACAAAAATCCAGGTCTGAAAAGGCTCCGAGAAGAAAAAATACATGTACTAGACGTCAACTTCCTAGCCATCCAACTACGGTTAGTAAAACTATTTCTTTTCATTACCTTTTCATTATTTTGTTTACTTTGATATGTGAAATGTAAATATTTTATCTAATTCACAACTAAATGCCTTAGGGAATTGAGGAAGGAAGTTATGTGGGAGGTGTTCAAGCAAATATGCCTGATGAAACTGAAGGGAACATGAATACATTCAATGGGATGACTAATGCAATTCTAGGGGTACATGTCTATTGTATTTGTTGTTGTACTTCTTCACTATTTTTCACGTTTGAAACTTCTTGTTTTGTTTAATTAGTACGAATTAAACTGTAGGTGTCAAGTACGAGGTTTGTTGGCTTTCTTTCACTGTTGAACTTAGTCCATACTAATTTACCAATATCTCAAGAATCAAATGCATCAGAGTTGTTTAGGTTTGTGACCTTAAACCCAGCAAATGTTCTATAGATATCAATTTGTTCATATAAGTTAAATTCATTCTTTGGTTGCAGGTTGTAATGAAGGAACCACAAAACTTTTTTCACATAAGGAAGTGTTTTATATGACATAGAAGAGAACCTTTATCATTTTTGGTGCATCACAACTACTCACTATTTGAACATCGTACATGGGATACATTCCTATATGTACTGATAATATTTGTTGTACTGCAAGTTTAAGTTACAAATCAATTTCATTTCTTCTTTGTTTGAATAGATGGTTATATAAAAACCATTCTTGCACCACTTGGTTGTACCTTGGGTATTGAACAAAATGATAACCATGATGTCTTCAATTTCGTTGAATTGAATGAGAATTAGGTTGGTCATAAAATTATTGTAATCTCCTCCCCTGCATGCATGCAGTTGCAGTGAGAAAAAACAACATGAAAGCCATAACCATGCAAAAAGTTATTCATAGGTCCCCACTTATTAACACATGGGTCCCCACATACAGTATAAGGGTTTATATGACCACCACATCATGGTAAAACCCACCCAATTAACATTCATACACTCCAGCTATGTTTCACTTACACACAACATTCAGTTCCACTTCGAAGAATACAAAAACAAAATTGAAAGCAATGACCATGCAGAAAGTTATTCACGAGTCCCCACTTATTAACACATGGGTCCCCACTTACAGTATAAGGGTTTCTATGACCACCACATCATCGTAAAACCCACCCAATTAACATTCATATACTCTAACTATGTCTCACTTACACACAACATTCAGTTCCACTTCCAGGAATACAACAACAAAATTGAAAACAATGACCATGCAGAAAGTTATTCTTGGGTCCCCACTTACAGTATAAGGGTTTCTATGACCACCACATCATGGTAAAACCCACACAATTAACATTCATACACTCCAACTATGATGTGATTCCAATAGCCACATAGAACAAGATTCTTGACATTTTTAGGAATCACCTTGAGCTGGAAAATATAGAGGCACTTTTCTTAGAGTTGGATCATTGTTCTAAGACAAGAACTCACCAATTACTAGTACCAAATCCCAAACTCATTTGGATGAACCAAATATTGTCAAATTGAATCAACAAAGAGATTAAAAACTTGGAATGACCGAACAGAATTAAGCCAGTAAACATATGAACCGAACAAAATAGAAATTAAAAACAAAAACAGAACATAGGTGTTGAAAAATGGAAAAACCGAACCAAAACAACTCAAGAACACAAGGCAACATGAACAATTGAAAAAGAAGAAAGGAAGGAGAAGATAGTGCTCATGAAGATGGAAGAATGTTGGATGATCTCGCCACTAGAAGTGTGGAATGCTCCTAGATGAGAGTGAAGCCGCCACTTGAGGACTCCAATGATCCATCAAGATAAGACTAGAGAAGAAGGCTCCAAAAGCTCTCCAAAGGTCACTCAAAATTTGAGTAGAGTTTTCTTAGATTAATTCCAATCTGAATTTTACAAAGAGAGCACCTCTATTTATAGCCTAAGGTGCTAAAAATGCAAGCTAAAACAATTCAAATTTCCCTCCCAAAGCTAGCTAAAACCGGCGCCTATTTCAAGCCATGAGGAAGGTGTGACTCCTTCCTTCACTTTGGCACCTCCTATTCTACTTCTACACCTATCTACTAACACACCCCCCTAAAGCTCCTAACTAAAGCCTAAAAGATGCTATAACAAAAGAGGTTTCAAAAGTTTCCCTCTAAGCACCTTCAACTAAAGAAACTACAAAAAGAGAAAATAAATGTCCTCTAGCTCCCAAAGCTTTGAACATGCTTCTTGTAATCCTTTGAGGTGGACTTTGACCTCCATGGGCGTCCTCCATTTGTGCCTCCACCTCTTCTTGAGCTTGATGATTGGCCTCCATGTCCTCTTGAGCTTGATCTCCATCATACTCCCCGAGTTGGAGAGAATTCGACCACGAATTCTGGAGACCTACAGAAAAAGGAGTTAGATCGCTGACATTAAAAGTATGACTACCTAAGAATGTATCAGGCATATCTAACTCATAAGCATTGTCATTAATCCTCTTGAGGATTTGGAAAGGTTCATCCCCTCGAGGCATTAGTTTGGACTTCCTTTGAGTAGGAAAACGATCCTTCCTCAAGTGAAGCCAAACCCAATCGCCCTCATCAAACAACAATGCTTTTCTCCTTTTATTGGCAAGTTCAGCATACTTGCCAACCTTCTTCTCAATTCTCTTCTTGATGTCTTTATGCAAATTTTTCACAAAAGAAGCCTTTTCATCCCCATCTTTGCACAAGACATCTTCAAGAAGGGGAATAGGAAGAAGATCAAGAGGTGTTAGGGGATTAAACCCATAGACCACCTCAAAAAGAGAATGGGAGGTGGTAGAATTTACTACTCGGTTATATGCAAACTCAACATGGGGTAGTAAATTCTCCCACACTCTAGGATTCCCCGAAATAAAGCATCTCAATAGTTGTCCTAAAGTTCTATTCACCACCTCGGTTTGACCATAGTTTGTGGGTGGCAAGTGGTAGAAAATAAAAGCTTAGTTCCAAGCTTGCCCCACAAGGTCTTCCAAAAGTGACTCAAGAATTTAGGATCTCTATCGGACACTATAGACCTAGGAATCCCATGCAAGCGAACCACTTCTTGGAAGAAGAGGTTTGCAATGTGGCATGCATCATCCACTTTGTGGCAAGGAATAAAGTGAGCCATCTTTGAAAAACGATCCACTACCACAAAAATGGAGTCCTTTCCCTTTGATGTCTTGGGTAAGCCTAAGATGAAATCCATAGATATATCTACCCAAGGCATTGAAGGGATAGGAAGAGGAGTATATAAACCATGGGGATGCATTTTAGACTTAGCTTTGCGGCAAGCTATGCATTTATCACACAAACTATGAACATGTTTATGCATATGAGGCCAAAAGAAATGTTCATGCAACACATCCAAAGTTTTAGCAACCCCAAAATGTCCCATTAAACCCCCCTCATGAGCTTCTCTAACAAGAGATAATCTAATAGAGCATTGGGGAACACAAAGACGTTTTCCTTTAAAAAGAAAGCCATCTTGAATAAAAAAATCTTTGTGTCTTCCTTTAAGACACTCTTGATAGATGGGAGAAAAATCAAGGTCATCATGATAAAGTTCCTTAATGTGATCAAAACCAAGATATTGAGAGGTTAAAAGATTTAGCAAGGTGTATCTTCTAGAAAGAGCATCCGCCACAATATTTATTTTGCCTTGCTTGTGTTTGATCACATAAGGAAATTGCTCAATGAATTCCACCCACTTAGCATGCCTCTTGTTAAGTTTGTTTTGGCTTTTCAAATATTTAAGAGATTCATGATCACTATGTATCACAAACTCTTTGGGAAAAAGATAGTGTTGCCAAGTAAACAAAGCCCTAACAAGTGCATATAATTCCTTATCATACGTGGAATAGTTGAGATGACTTCCCTTCAATTTCTCACTAAAATAGGCTATGGGGTGGCCCTCTTGAAGGAGAACAGCCCCAATACCTATACTTGAAGCATCACACTCAATCTCAAATGTCTTAGTGAAATTAGGAAGGGCCAAAATGGGAGCATTAGTCAATTTTTCTTTTAAAGTATCAAAAGCATTTTGTTGTGCTTCTCCCCAATGAAAGACCACATCCTTTTTCACTATGTCATTGAGTGGTGCGGCAATGGTACCAAAGTTTGGGACAAATCTTCTATAGAAAGAAGCTAGTCCATGAAAACTTCGGACCTCATTCAAAGATTTCGGTGTAGGCCAATTTTGAATGGCCACCACCTTTGTTTTGTCCACATGGACCCCTTTACAACTCACAACAAACCCTAGGAATTCTATATGATCAAGAGCAAACATACATTTAGCAAGGTTAGCATACAAATGTTCCTTCCTAAGGGTTTCTAAAACTTGCCTAACATGCAACTTATGGTCATTCAAAGATAAGCTATAAATGAGAATGTCATCAAAGTAAACCACAACAAACTTACCAATGAAACAATAAAGACAAACAAGAAAAGGTATAAGCAAAGAAAGGTAATTGCAAAAGGAAAACTATATGTAAGACAAACTCAAAGAGTAAGAATGAAAGACAATCAAGAAAATAAAGAACTCAATGAAAAAAGTAGGCACACAAAAGAATACTTAAGGAAAAGCTCTAGAGTAGATGAAGAAAACAAAAAAATTAGCTACTGGAAATTTTTTAAAAAAAATGCAAACTGTGCTTGATATTCACTGATTTAACTGGAATGATGTAGAGCGAACTGGATTTTGAAATTTAAACCATAGAAACTTCAAGATGTTAACTCAATAATGGCACTGGAACGAAGTAAAAACAGTAAGCCAATTGAGAGAAATAAATTTTTAAAAACCGCTGCCAGATTACCGTATTCTTTTCGGCAGAATTGTACACTTTTTTTATTTTATTTATCATTTTTTGTGTACTTTGAATTTTTGAATGATTCTTTTTTCTATTCTTTTCTAACACTTTGAATATCACAAATCCAGAATTTCAGAATTTTCCAGTGAGTAAATCAATTGCAATAAGGAAAAACAGTAAGCACTTTTTTCAGAAACAGAGGAATCCTAATAGGAATAAAAATCAGAATTATGAACTAGCAAAGACATAATGGAAAATGATGTATTGGAACTTGTATAGGTCTAGAATACAAGTATGAACTCAATTCTAAAAAGAAAATGCACAAAGGATCAATATCAATTCAGAAAATTATATGACACCAAAGCAAGAAACAATCAAAGCAATAAAAGTACTACTAGAAGTAATGACAATTATGGAATAACATGACTAAGACAAAACTTGACATGATTACAAAATTAAAAGACACAACACAAATTTTAACAACAACTGAAAGGAAGCTTAAGGTAAACTCTAGGAAGGATAATGCCATTCCAAAAGAGCAACCATACTCATAAGAAGAATGAGTGCCATAAACCTTTTCACAAACACTTGGTATAAAAGAAAAAAACAGCAAGAAAACTCAATTAATTCCTAAAACAGAAACTTAAATTGCAAGAAAATTAAAGAGCTCTTGAAATTAAAGTGCACACAACTCAACAATTAAACAAGAATGAACCTAAGACTCATGATACCACATGATGCGATTCCAATAGCCACATAGAACAAGATTCTTGACATTTTTAGGAATCACCTTGAGCTGGAAAATATAGAGGCACTTTTCTTAGAGTTGGATCATTGTTCTAAGACAAGAACTCACCAATTACTAGTACCAAATCCCAAACTCATTTGATGTGATTCCAATAGCCACATAGAACAAGATTCTTGACATTTTTAGGAATCACCTTGAGCTGGAAAATATAGAGGCACTTTTCTTAGAGTTGGATCATTGTTCTAAGACAAGAACTCACCAATTACTAGTACCAAATCCCAAACTCATTTGGATGAACCAAATATTGTCAAATTGAATCAACAAAGAGATTAAAAACTTGGAATGACCGAACAGAATTAAGCAAGTAAACATATGAACCGAACAAAATAGAAATTAAAAACAAAAACAGAACATAGGTGCTGGAAAATGGAAAAACCGAACCAAAACAACTCAAGAACACAAGGCAACATGAACAATTGAAAAAGAAGAAAGGAAGGAGAAGAGAGTGCTCATGAAGATGGAAGAATGTTGGATGATCTCGCCACTAGAAGTGTGGAATGCTCCTAGATGAGAGTGAAGCCGCCACTTGAGGACTCCAATGATCCATCAAGATAAGACTAGAGAAGAAGGCTCCAAAAGCTCTCCAAAGGTCACTCAAAATTTGAGTAGAGTTTTCTTAGATTAATTCCAATCTGAATTTTACAAAGAGAGCACCTCTATTTATAGCCTAAGGTGCTGAAAAGTAAGCTACACAAATTCAAAAACTCCCTCCTAAAAAGCTTCTAGAATTTGCGCCTAAAACAAAGCATGAGGAAGGTGTGATCCCTTCTCTCACTTTGACACCTCCTTATTTACTCCTACACCTATCTACTAACACACCCCCCCTAAGACTCTTAACTAAAGACTAAAAGATGCTTTAACAATAGAGGTTTCTAATGTTTCCCTCTAAGCACCTTTCTAAACAATATTTATTTAAAACTTGGCTTTGCCCTTCATGGGATGGTCTTTGGGCTTTTGTGGGCTTTGGCCTTCTTGGGCTTGGGCTTTATCTTTTGCAAAGATTAACAAGAAAAACTTTAAATGTGAAGGCGAATGATCTTGTTCTTCATTACAAAAAGCCACCTTTAGTTGATTCTCATCATACTCCCCGAGTTGGAGAGAATTCGCCCACGAATTCTGAATCCCTGCATATAACAAAGTCAGTTTACTTTTACAATCAAAAGTGTAAGAAAAAGGAATACATGACTTAGCAGATGGAACCAAAGGGATTGCAGAAAAGGAGGTCCTACAAATCGACCAAGTTGGAAAAATGTGTTTGGGAATGATGATATTTTTGGGAAAAAGACCTCTTAAATGGTGAAATCCATTAGGAGGTATGAAAAAATCATCCCTAACATATTTTAACCAAGGTGGTGTTGAAATAGGAACCTTGGGTAATGAAAAAGATAAAGAAGAAGAAGACCTTGGAGGGTCCATTTGAGGTATAGCACGAGTCAACATGATGGATTTAGAGGAGAAAATGGTGTGACTCGGTGTAGTACTTACTTCTTTTTCTTCTCTCCTTTCTTCCTACTATTTCAATTGTTCATGTTTAGCTTGTGTTCTTGAGTTTTGGTTTGGTTATTTTTCATTTTCCAGCAGCTGTTCTTATTCTTTTCTGTTTTGGTTCGGTGCATTTTAATTTCCAGCACTTCTAATTCAGTTTGCTTATCTTTTGTTCCATTTTGTTCGGTTCAATTTGACTATAATTGGAACTTCCATAAGAGTTTGGAATTGGTGCTAGTTTTTGGAGAGTTCTTGACTTAGAACAATGATCCAATTCTAAGAAAAAGTGCCTAACTATTGTCCAACTCTAGTTGATTCCTAAGAAGGTCAAGAACCTTTCTCTATGTGGCTATTGGAATCACATCGTAATGAAGAACAAGATCATTCGCCTTCACATTTAAAGTTTTTCTTGTTAATCTTTGCAAAAGATAAAGCCCAAGCCCAAGCCCAAGAAGGCCAAAGCCCAAGCCCAAGCCCATGAAGGGCAAAGCCAAGTTTTAAATAAATATTGTTTAGAAAGGTGCTTAGAGGGAAACATTAGAAACCTCTATTGTTAAAGCATCTTTTAGTCTTTAGTTAAGAGTCTTAGGGGGGGGGGGGGGGGGGGGGGGGGGTGTTAGTAGATAGGTGTAGGAGTAAATAAGGAGGTGTCAAAGTGAGAGAAGGGATCACACCTTCCTCATGCTTTGTTTTAGGCGCAAATTCTAGAAGCTTTTTAGGAGGGAGTTTTTTAATTTGTGTAGCTTACTTTTCAGCACCTTAGGCTATAAATAGAGGTGCTCTCTTTGTAAAATTCAGATTGGAATTAATCTAAGAAAACTCTACTCAAATTTTGAGTGAACTTTGGAGAGCTTTGAGCCTTCTTCTCTAGTCTTATCTTGATGGATCAATGGAGTCCTCAAGTGGCGGCATCACTCTCATCTAGGAGCATTCCACACTTCTAGTGGCGAGATCATCCATCCTCCTTCCATCTTCATGAGCATTTCTTCTCTCCTTTCTTCCTACTCTTTCAATTGTTCATGTTTAGCTTGTGTTCTTGAGTTTTGGTTTGGTTATTTTTCATTTTCCAGCAGCTGTTCTTATTCTTTTCTGTTTTGGTTCGGTGCATTTTAATTTCCAGCACTTCTAATTCAGTTTGCTTATCTTTTGTTCCATTTTGTTCGGTTCAATTTGACTATAATTGGAACTTCCATAAGAGTTTGGAATTGGTGCTAGTTTTTGGAGAGTTCTTGACTTAAAACAATGATCCAATTCTAAGAAAAAGTGCCTAACTATTGTCCAACTCTAGTTGATTCCTAAGAAGGTCAAGAACCTTTCTCTATGTGGCTATTGGAATCACATCACCAATGATCCATCAAGATAAGACTAGAGAAGAAGGCTCCAAAAGCTCTCCAAAGGTCACTCAAAATTTGAGTAGAGTTTTCTTAGATTAATTCCAATCTGAATTTTACAAAGAGAGCACCTCTATTTATAGCCTAAGGTGCTGAAAATGCAAGCTAAAACAATTCAAATTTCCCTCCCAAAGCTAGCTAAAACCGGCGCCTATTTCAAGCCATGAGGAAGGTGTGACTCCTTCCTTCACTTTGGCACCTCCTATTCTACTTCTACACCTATCTACTAACACACCCCCCTAAAGCTCCTAACTAAAGCCTAAAAGATGCTATAACAAAAGAGGTTTCAAAAGTTTCCCTCTAAGCACCTTCAACTAAAGAAACTACAAAAAGAGAAAATAAATGTCCTCTAGCTCCCAAAGCTTTGAACATGCTTCTTGTAATCCTTTGAGGTGGACTTTGACCTCCATGGGCGTCCTCCATTTGTGCCTCCACCTCTTCTTGAGCTTGATGATTGGCCTCCATGTCCTCTTGAGCTTGATCTCCATCAAACTATGTCTCACTTACACACAACATTCAGTTCCACTTCCAGGAATACAAAAACAAAATTGAAAGCAATGACCATGCAGAAAGTTATTCACGGGTCTCCACTTATTAACACATGGGTCCCCACTTATAGTATAAGGGTTTCTATGACCACCACATCATCGTAAAACCCACCCAATTAACATTCATATACTCCAACTATGTCTCACTTACACACAACATTTAGTTCCATTTCCAAGAATACAAAAACAAAATTAAAAACAATGATCATGCAGAAAGTTATTCTTGGGTCCCCACTTATTAACACATGGGTCCCCAGATACACTATAAGGGTTCCAATGACCACCACATCATGTTAAAACCCACCCAATTAACATTAATACAACCCAACTATGTGTCACTTACACACAACATTCACTTCCACTTACAGGAATCCAAAATTTTTTTTTGAAAACAATGACCATGCAAAAAGTTGTTCTTGGGTCCCCACTTATTAACACATAGGTCTCCACTCACAGTATAAGGTTTCCTATGACCACCACATCATGCTAAAACTGACCTACTATGTGTCAGTTACACACATCATTCACTTACACTTCCAGGAATCCAAAAAAAAATAATAATTGAACACAATGACCATACTTAAAGTTATTCATGGGTCCCCACTTATTAACACATAGGTCCCCAGTTACACTTATTAACACATAGGTACCCAAAAGAAAACAGTATCAGTTAATTTATTAACAAAGACCTTCACATTCTTGTGCTCCAATGCCAAATTTATGCCCAAAATATGATATAAAACAATACTTGAACTAAATAAGTTAAATGAAATTGAGAATGCTTCCATTCATGAAATAAAAGTATCTACATTGTTCACATCAGCTCATAATAACTAATTACAATTGAAAGTGTACAATTACATTCAAAATAAGTCCAATAAAAATCAACGACAATATACTTCCAAATCTGTCAATACAGCTTGTCGTTGAACGTTAGACTCATGCAGCACCCACGAAAATAGCATCTCTTGACGAAAGCGTAGGAGCTCCTTCTAATTAATATATCATGGAATCAGTTTGCAATCACCAAACTATAAGTAAAACGTGTTAAGTAATCAAAATAACTCTTACCGTGGTGTAATTGGGAAAGGTATTCCCTTCCAAGTGCTGTGAACCATCCCACAACTCCATATATTTCACAACTAAAATACCACAGTCATAACTGCATACAACCAAAATAAATTTAACCCTAAACAACAATTCAAAATATTAACTCCAAACCAAATTAGATAAAATATCAAATCAAAATAAATATCAATATTACTGTCAATACTAACCTATTCGGTTGTAGGGGAACATTTTCTTTTACCAATGAAATTTGAGGACCACTCTTTCCACAAAATTCGTCAAGAATTTCAAAAAGGTGTTGCAGACGATCAACCTACAACATACAATTTAAAAACAATGATAAACAAATCCAAACCAAATATATTCATAAGTATTCAAGAACATCCAAGTATTTACCATTGCTTTATCAATCTTGTATCGATCTTCAATTCCATGACCAATGGAGTCCAATACATGCAATTGCCTGGTTCGACAATTAAGTGCGTACAGCCACCAGTGCTCCTTGAACACGGTTGGGACAAACACCTACAAAACATTGCAAAGTTTAAAGTCACACTCAACATCACCATTGTGACAAACACCAACAAATCTCACACAAAACATTAATAATATTAACTTACACAATCACAATAAGATATTCCCTGATATGGGAATAAAACATTCTCATAAAATGACATGTAATCCGAACTGGACCATGAATTTTGTCCCCCATTGTTGATCATCTCCTCAATTACACGAGTCTGCAACAACAAACTCTATTATTAGTATTAACAAAAACTTAAAAGAAATAAAAATGAATTTAAATGAACACTAACCACAAAAAATGGATTGAATGAAAAGCGATTCACCACTCCAAAATGAACAATTTGATTCATATTTAAGAAGTCGGTTACAAATAGCATAACCTACAAACACATTCAACATAACTAAGTAAATATTACAAGTAAATAGAACGACTACTACAATACGTACATTTTTTACCATGTTGTCAACTCTTGACCGCGCCTTAATGATTGCAAATCCAGCCTCGTCAACATGTTGTTTTGTATATCCACAATGACACTACATCAACATTTAACACCAACTCAATAATCAAGCAATAACAACAAATGAAGTAATGGCTACAATTATATGTACTTACCGTTTCATGTCAAACTTGAATGCAAAAAATGTTTTATAAATTTTGGAAATATCCAAACTGCATGAGGTTGGACCAGCACAAGTTGCCCCATGAGAGGTTGGGTTGGCTCCACGCACAAATCCAATTGACCACTCGTTTTCTTTAACAAGCATTTGTCGGACCTCTTTAATTTGCTTATCCAAATGATCAATTTTTAATTCGTTATCTGCAACTTTCTTCTCAGAAAGTTTGTGCTGGTAAAGTAAGTCATCCCACTCACTTTTACCACCACTACCTTCCCCAACATCCGCATCAGAATCTGCTAAGGCTTCTTTCAAAATTTGGATTCCTTCCTCTTCAGCACTTACTGGTCAATCCCATACAATCTGAAAAAAAAAATTACTTTTGAGTTAATTAAAATTTTCTGCAATAACATGCACCAAAAACTTAACAAATCGCAAATATACCTTAGTAGAAAAAAAAACTTCATGTAACCTTCTTCCACGATTATTAACACATGACCAATGCAAAAATCGTGGAAAACCTATACACTGGGCACGATCACCAACACCCACATGGTGGACCGCCCACACCTATTTCCAAAAACATAATACACAACTAATTAACAATTAACAAGAGCACTAATAATTTAATACAACATAATTTTACAAATTTTAACTAACGTGCAAAACGGCGACACAACCTGCCAAATATATTTCACTAACATTCTTCACTTCATAGTAAACTTGGGATGCCCTCGTCAAACTTGTAACTAAGACATTATACATTGCACCCCCCTCCCCCAATTATATAATTGTAATGCATCTAAATTGTCTAAACACTTAAAAGCAAAAGAAGTAAATGTTCTAGAAGTTCTAGGAACATAAAATACACATAACCCTAGCAATATGTATAACCTAACAAAATCATCAACATTTTTTTTTCTGTTCAAATTTTTTTCTTCCAACTTTTTCAAAATTGTTGATAAATTCATTTCCTTCCCTTCATCAAACAATCTATTCACCACACCTCCCCCGTCATTCTCCATTTTCACCTCCTCCCCCACAACCGACAATCCTAATACAAAACACACATCAAGAACTGAAAATGGAACTATACTTTTTTTAATCCTAAATGCTTCCTTATCGGCTGCCCATCTACTTAATAGTTCTCTCATGAGGCTATTAGAAATGTCCAACACTTTGTCCATTTCAACCATCCACTTAAATGGAGTTTGTTTAATCTTTTCTTGTTGAAAACTACTAAGCTTATGGTTGACATCTTGAAGTGGGCGACAATTTGAAGTGGGCGACAATTGGAGTACTAACAGCTTTGCAATCTCGCATTTCAAATTTGTCAAGCATCTTAAAAACATACTTCTTTTGTGATAGAAAAAGTTTTCCAGCTTGACGATCTTTGTTGATCTCCATTCTTAAAATTTTCTTGGCAGGACCTAAGTCCTTCATATCAAATTCACTACTAAGCTGGACCTTTAACTTGTTAACTAAAGATTTATCTCTTGCAACAATCAACATGTCATCAACATATAACAACAAGTATATAAATGACCAATCAGATGTCTTTTGAAAATAGACACAATTATCATAGCTACTTTTGGAGTAGCCATGTCCAACCATGAAAGAATCAAACTTCTTATACCATTGTCTTGGTGATTGCTTCAAGCCGTAGAGACATTTCTTCAAACGACATACATGGTCCTCCTTTCCAGGAACAACGAACCCCTCAGGCTGCTGGATGTAAATCTCTTCCTCAAGATTACCATGAAGAAAAGTAGTTTTCACATCTAGTTGTTTCAGCTCCAAATCATACAAGGCAACTAAAGCAAGTAATATACATATTGAAGTATGACGAACAACAGGAGAAAATACTTCATTAAAGTCAATACCTTCCTTTTGATCAAAACCTCTTACAACAAATCTTGCTTTATTCCTTGTACTCTCAACACCAGTGATCCCTTTTTTCTCTTAAAGATCCACTTGCAACTAATGACTCGTTTTCCTTCTGGTAACTTTACCAATTCCCATGTTTCGTTTTTTAGAAGACTCTTAACTTTTTCTTGCATAGCAGCAATCCACTTTGTTGAGTCGTCACTAGAGATAGCTTCAGAATAATTATTGGGTTCACCTTTTTCACCCATCTCTTATGCAATAGTTAAAGCATAAGCAATGTTGGTAGATTCTGCAATTAATCTTTGAGTCGGTTTTCTTGGTCTCTGTTGTGGAAGTTCTTAAGCTATAGACCACAATTGTGGTAACCCTTGTCGTTGAGATGGACATTGCTCATGTGGACTCAAATGTTCATTTGTACCATCAATAGCAGTGGCTTGATCATCTTGAGTACTGGAGGAATTGGGAACGTTTTCCTCATGAGCAGGTGTTTTAATCTCAAACTCCACCTTCTCTCGAGCATCTCCCTAGTCACCTATATCAATTGAGGAAATGACGGTATCTTTTACAGAAGAGAGCATAACATTTTCATTAAAGGTCACATTCCGACTGTGAATTACTTTGTGAGATTTCGGGTCATATAAACGATAGCCTTTAACCCCTAAGCCATAACCCAAGAAAATGCACTTCTTAACATGAGGTTCTAATTTTCCCTCGTTTACATGAGAATAAGCAGGGCAACCAAATATTTTAAGATTAGAATAATCCACAGGGTTACCTGACCAGACTTCTTCTGGAATGTTGCAATCAATTGATCTGTTAGGAGGGTGATTTATCAAATAACATGTCGTTGAAGCTACTTCAGCTCAAAAATATTTTCTCAAACCAGAATGGGAGAGCATGCAACGAACTCTCTCCAAGATAGTTCTATTCATCCTTTCTGCAACCCCGTTTTGTTGTGGAGTCCTTGGGATGGTGAAGTGTTTGGAAATGTCTTCCTTCTTGTAGAAATCATTGAATTCATTCGAACAAAACTCAAGGCCATTGTTTATCCTTAGCCTCTTTATCTTCTTGCCAGTTTGATTCTCAATCAATAATTTTCACTCTTTAAAAGTGGAAAATGCTTCATTCTTATGTTTGAGAAAATATACCTAAAGTTTTCATTAGAAATCATCAATAATTGTCATCATATAACGACATTTACCTCTAGAGGGAACTTTTGAAGGACCCCAAAGATCCGAATGAATATAATCCAAAGTACCTTTGGTTTTGTGTATGACTTTAGAAAAACTAACCTTTTTCTGTTTACCAAAAATGCAATGTTCACATAAATTAACCTTTCCAGTACAGTGGTAACCAAGGTGACCCTTCTTCTTGAGGATTAGAATTCCCTTCTCACTCATATGGCCTAATCTCATATGCCACAACTTGTGTTATCTTTGTTGGGGAGGCAACAACTGCAAAACCTGTAACTGTGGAACCCTGCAACACATACAAACTATCACATCGAATTGCCTTTAGTAACACAAGAGCTCCTTTAGACATTTTTAAAATTCCACCTTCAGCTGAGTATCTACACCCATGAGATTCAAGGGTGCCTAAGGAAATGAGATTTCGTTTCAACTCAGGGACATATCTGATACTTGTTAAATTTCTAACAATTCCATCATGTGTCTTGATTTTGATTGTTCCTTCACCAACAACTTTGCATTGAGCATCGTTTCCCATCAAAACAAGACCATCATAAATTGGTTCATATGTGGTAAACCATTCTCTATTGTGAGACATGTGAAAAGTACAACCAAAATAAAAAAATTCATTCATTTTTAGACCTTTGTTCAGTGTTGGAAGCTACAAAACAATCCCCATCAGATTCAGTTTCAACAATATTGGCTTCAGCAGATTTTTCTGGTTGTTTACCATTTTCCTTATCTTCTCTATCTTGCTTATTTTTCAATTTATAACATTCAAAGATCTTGTGTCCCTTTTTCTTGCAATAATGACAATATTTGGAGTTCTTGCCTCTAGATTTTGACCTAAATTTATATTTAATGTACCTACCTTTCTCTTGGTTTCTCCCTCTAACTACTAATCATTCACCAGAACTTCCAGAATGAATTTTAGTATCAATTTTTTCTCTAGCTAGTAAATTAGTCTTGACATCATCAAAGCTTAAGGTAAGATAATTACCGTATAACATAATTTCTTTGAATTGTTGATACGAGGGTGGTAGAGAAACAATAAGTAGAACGACTTTATCCTCATCATCAATTTTAACATCCAAATTTTCCAAATAAATTATGATGGAATTAAATTCAACAAGGTGAGATTGGATGGGAGTACCTTCAAAAATTCGAAGTGTTAAGAGTCCGCTCCTTTAACCGGAATTTGTTTGCAAGACTATTGGTCATGTATAGAGACTCCAATTTACTCCATTTGTCTACTGCAGTTTTCTCGTTGATGACCTCACGCAACACTTCACGAGATAAGCATAACTGGATTGTAGACAATGTCTTTTCATCCATCTCATCTCACTGGCCTCGTCAATTTACCTGCTAGAACTTTCTTTAAACCATTCTGGGTGAGAATAGCTAGCATCTCGACTCGCCAGATAGCAAAGCTGATTTTACCATCAAATTTCTCAATATCGAATTTCGACATTATTGAACAACAAATCCTGGTTGAATTATCGAAAAAGCTCTGATGCTAATTTGTAGGGATATCATGTGTGGAAGCGTGATAATTTCAACCAAAGATTATGAGAAATTAAAGTAACAAGAAAAATGAGAATGATGCCAGAATTTTTAGGTGGAAAACCCCTTTAAATACAGGTAGAAAAACCACCGACAAGAGAGACAAAACTTCCACTATAATGGTACTGTGAGTACAATGAATTCCTCTCAGACTAATAGATAAATAGTCCCAAAACAAATATTCTCTTTATATGGGTTAAACACTTATACCCAAGAGAAGAAATAGAGAATATATGAAAGGAGAGAGAAAGCAAGTGTATGTTGCTCTTTGTTGTGTTACATTGCTTGAAGGAAGCCACTATATATATATAATATAGTGGTTCTAGGAGACAACAATAGTAAAAATAATTAATAGTAAGTAACCTTGTAAACGGTGAGTAACTTCTCTTTCAATTAATTGTAAACGGTAAGTAACCTTCCACCAAAAAAACGACAAAGGTGAATCAAATCCCACAATTGATGTTATTAATTGTACTTGTGCCCTAGATAATCTAATTTAATTCTCAGTAAAAAAAAGTTCAGATTTTATTATGATCTATATAATAAAATCAGTGACTATCAATTTTTTTTTCTAAGTCAAGTATCCCACCGTTCAATATAGTTAATAAATTTGAAAAATAAGAGAAAATGTTGTTTCTTTCCATTTTTGTTATTTTTTACCATAGCAGAAACAGAAATATTAGAGTAATATGTGATTTATCATCCAGGTTTTGATATAATAGAAAGTAGCAAGAAACCAACTTTATTATTCATATTGATATTCTAAATATTATGTACCACATATTATAAAAATAAGATCGGGAATTCCAAATTATAGAAATTATTCTCCAGATAGATGCACTTTAATTTCCTTTTTTTTTTCCTCTTTCAACAATTTTTTTATCCACTCAACTATTCTTTCTACCACAACAAAGTAGACAAATATAACTTGTAGGGTGTAAAGTTGAATCACATTATAGTCACATTCACACTTTTCAAAGGATTTGGGCGATTAGTTTGTCAATCTTCTTTCTCCAAACAAAAGAAAATACGCGAAGTGCTCCAATTTGATTTCCAACAGATCAAACGCCTCAAGACATGGGAAAAAACAACATACATATAAATTGTCAACCTCATTATTAACCATCTATTACATGAATATCTTTTCACATTCAAAACAACCCAATCCAAAATATTATTATCAAACTCCTCTCAACCTTACATTTTGCTACAAGCTCCATTGAATCATAAAGTTTAAAATGACTCAGCACTTCACAACCAACCTTAGAAAGCATTTATTATAAGTATCTAAAGAGTGACATTTGCTCTTTTATAGCAATGAAGTATAATAAACTCACTGACAATTCTTCCTCCAAATATATAATTCATTTATAGGCTTAAATCTCAATTAAGATCATTAATTAAACTGAAATAATCATTTATTCATCTATACTTTTTATCATTCTAACCACACTAACACCTTATTTGAATAATTCATGTTAAACTCACTTCCTTCTGCCACTAATCTTTTTATATAAGTGATATTAATAATGGTAACAGTAATAATTAACACCAATAATATAAACTGTAAAATATATAAAAAAATTATGTGTACTGTGTAACTATATTCCTCATAATTTTTTCTATTTACTTCCTCTCCCTCTTTCCTTGAGCCAAAACCTTAAGGATCAATTAGCAAATTATAAATACATAGCCCATAGTAATAGGAAGTCGGTACAGTATAGTCAAATTGAAAGGATATGGTCAACGCATACATAATTAAAAAAGGGTTTTCTAATATTTTCAATTTAATGAACGAGAAAAGGTTAGACTGAGATACTCTACAAGGTTGTAATACGAAGAACTTTACCAGCTATGCACGAGACTTTCAGGTAAAGTTAACCCACAAGAAAAAATTATGGTAAGAAACTCCAATGATTTCGTAATATGTTAAATTTTTTTCCTTTTGGTTTAAATTTTTCCCAAGGCAATCGGGGCCGGCAACTGATAATCAGATAATGTAGTAAAAACAAAAATAAATACAGAAAAAGACAAAACATTTCGTCCTATACAAGAAATCACCACTAGTATTTCGATTGCTAGCATCGAATTCTCCTATGTTACAATGAAATGAACAAGTTTTCCAGACTTCTGCATCAAACAGCGGAGATGTCTTGGTAGGTGATATATTTCAACACTCCTTCCAGAACTATGATTGAGAGAAATTAAAGCTGTATGTGAATCATTCATTGCGGATTGAATAATATTTATCCCAAAGAGTTTGTGATTTCGATATTTCGTTCATAAGATTCTTGAACTTGACACTGCAATCTCCTCCGCTGCATAAAGCAAAGTAGAAAAAAATACACATAGAGACAAAAATAAGGAGAAACATAAAGGAGGAAAGATTCACTTCAATAATAACCAGATCCACTACCAGAAAATGAGGGAATTGTAAAACGCGACTACTATATTTGTCGGAGAAAAGGTAAATGGTTCTTGTTCTTGTCTCACATAGATTTAATATGGTTGTAAAAATAACAACACTTAGCATAGTTGCGTGTGTTTTCAAAATGCCTTCATGGGCTGAAACAAAAGTTATCCACTTTAAACAGTAATCTTGTTACAGTTTGTAACATACTGTTATTTATAACCTTTTCAATTAATAATACTATTACCACTTGATATTCAATGAAAAATCTAAGTTAAGATGCAAAACATAAACTTTGCCTACAAAAAGAAGAAAATATCACAACCTGATCTGAGTATTCTCAAGTGGCGATTGGCTATAGTCTTAAAAGCTAATTTAAAGTAAAAAAAAAAAAAATTAAGGTTATTTAGTAATTTATATTTTTTTTAGCTTCACGGTTACTTCTAAATTAAAAATTCTTTAGGGTATCAGGCTGGAATAGCGAAGAAAAAGGAGGAAAAAATAGCTTATCTAAAAGCCTTTCCTAGAATTGTTAGGTCGAATTTTTCCTTTTAATAGCTGGCTATACACTACCTTTCTAGATTTCTACGGCATTAATTTTACTGAGATGCTTTTTCATTTGATTTATTAAGCCTTAGCAAAAGACAATTAGTTGGGTTCGCAAACAGGTCAAACTACATACCTTATGCGATTCAAGGATGCAATAGCCCGTAGTGCACTACGAATCATGTCTTCATTACGATCTACTTCTTGCTTGACAGCGTCTTGCTTCGGCTTAAAATTAATAGTCTTCTGGAGAGGATCAACCAATGAATCCAACACTGAAACATAAAATGCGGGTTAGAAAAGAGAGATGCAACAGGGAAAAGGCTTGATACTTCGACAGAGGGAAAATCAACCTGCTAAGACTGCAGATGGACATTTGTCAGCTAGTTTTGAAAGTATCAAGTGGCACGGCATTTTAACATCATAATGATCTGAAAAAACACAAATATATCCTTAAAATTAGTACCAACAAAGAAACGGAAAAATAAGGTTGGATTCTGAATCCATTGAGCATTACCAGTACAATAATGTAGCCAACAAAACTAGAAAAAAGGGAAGCCAAAATGCTAAAAGCTCCCGCATTATACAGAGTCTAGAAAACACAATTTCCAAGTGCTGTTTAGTAGCATTAGTACAAAACTAGTTTTTTTCCCCGGATAAAATTAGTACACAAATCATCATAAAAAATTGCATTTGTGCCATGATGCCATGGAAAACGGATGAAAGATAGAGTTCATCTAAAGAAAATATATCAACTGTCAACATGAAATTAAAATTATTAGAAAAGTGAATCACAGAAGGCGAGCTTTCACAGGTTTCCTTGAAGCAGACTATAGCAGGAGTAAGGCTATGACAGATAGAGTATTGTGCACCAGGTTTCCTTTAGCACAAGTGAATCAGAACAAACAAAATGTAATCGGCAGTGATGAAGAAAAGATTACAACTAGTGCTCACCATCCAAACCAGATTTAAGATAAGGAACAATGAATGATGAAGGGTTCACTTGATCAAGACAACTATCCAGCAATGTGTCTACACATTCAAAAGCTGCCTTCCTCAATTCAAGTCCATCATCCACAATATGCTTGAAAGGACCAAGATCAACCGTCCTTATGAGCTCTTGCTGTCAAAATTTCATTATAAAAATCAGACCACCTCCCATCTTTAGAGTAGACTCATCCATTGTTAAAATTAAATTAAATTCATAGAATCACAGGGAATATAAAGTGCTTTTATTGTAAAATTTATATACACAACAGAAACATATGGAACAGAGTGTAACACATTCAGGTTACCTTAACAATTGTTTGATCATATAGAAGGGGCAACAGATCAGGAAGAAGCCCCTTGATGAGATTTGGCTTATTGTGGGCAAATGTGCTCAGAGCCAAAACAGCAGCTCTCCTAACATGCTGCATGCTCATAATAACAACCAGAAATAATTGAGTTCAAACTTAATACACCATCGCAATATAAGGAACAAATACACAACTAACAAAAATAGCATAGCATGTTATATTTCTTAACATTCAGTAACGTGATTAAAAACTCACCCTGTCGTTATCCTTGATAAGCATCAGAAATGATGATATTTCAGGGTATATGATCTCATCTATCTTCTCTGGACGTTCAACTATAGAGTACTTCACAGCAATGACAACAGTAGCTCGAGTAAATGCAGCTGGGCTGGTTGTTCTTACCTATAGAAGTTTCAAAACATACAAACACAATTATCAAGTTTGAAAGATGTAAAACACAGGCCCAAGTACAGGATACCAAAAGAAAATTTAGATACCTTGAGTGCAGGAACAAGTTTTACAGGCTCAATAAGTGCAATTTTGCCCAAACACTCTGCCACTACATTGCGCACTCCCTCTTCCTCACTTTCACAGTGGTTGAAGAGTAAATTAAGTATTTTCTCCACACTGGACTCTTGAAACTCTGCATTATCTACAGATTGTCTCACAATAACCTGTCAGGTAGGGGGCGAGAGAATTGTGTATATTAATATTAAACTAAACATTTGTGAAAAATCTTGATACTGTATATATTTAATAATAGAAAGAAATCACAACCAACAAGATAGAGTTTGTAAGACAACCTCTTTCAAAGAATGAAGCAAGAGATATTGTTTCTTCTGTTGATTATCAATCTGATCCAAGATAAATGGCAAGTATTTTGGAAGATTACCAACAGCAATGTTACCAAGAGCATATGAGGCAGCAGACTTTATCTCTTCAAAAGGAGACTGGAAAGATTCAATAACAATGTTTTCTATGTGTTCATGTGTACTTAGATCCTTCCTTCTACCAATCTCCCCCAAGCATAAAAGGGCAAGGTGCTGCTTAGCCTTTGAAAATTAGAAGGGAAAAACATTAATGACCACTAAATACAGAAGACATGAACAATCTATTTTTGAAGCAATGTACTTTATTTCCTAATGGAGAGCAGTGTTGGGAACAAGAATTCTATGGTATATTCTGAAGATCTTCATAAGATGATAAAATATGCCATGATAGCATGATATTCTATTAGTTGAAAATACTATTGAAGGTATTCTAACAGAGACCATAGCCATTTGAAAAAAAAAATAGAGAAGAGAAACTGGAAATCACAGGATAAAAGTGATAGCAGACTAACATTTATAAACTGTACGATCAGATTGAATTAAAGCAGGCTGTATCAACATAAATAGTAAATACTAAGGAGATGGATTATCGAGAAAACATTGACGATGCACATATAAGATAAGCGTATCCAATATGTCAATACAATTATTTTTAAAATGATAGGATATGATGCGTGCAAGATATATATTTAAAAATGTATAAAAATTAATAAAACATAATAAATATACAACTACAAGTGTGCAAATACCAAACAAAATCACATTTCTCAGGTATTATTCCAAGTAAAAAAATTTAAATCCTTGTCATCATAAATTACTTTGTACTATTGCATATAGAAATAACACTATCAATCTCATTACTTTTCAAAAATAATTCATAAAGACAACTTTGGTTTTACAAAGAGACAACGTTCCTATAGTTCTATATTACCCAAACTTATATATTTCTTGTAGTTTTATTGGATATAAACGTTTTAAGAGATTGGAAAATTCACATACATGTATAAACGAAGTACCCAAAAGTATCGGTGTAGGATACATGAAACAAATTAGAGTATTGGTGCTTCACATGTTTGAGTACTACATGGATAAGTATCAGTATGGATACATGAAGCAAATTGAAGTATCGGTGCTTCGTAACAGTAGAAACTCGAGAGAAAAAACTTACCGAATTAGAACTACTGTCATCCTTGAGAATGTCAGTGAGCATTTTCACTGTAGATGAACACTTCTGATCACCAGCAGCAAGGCATAGAACAGCCACACACTGGGCAATCGAATGCAAAGCTTGTTTAGCAATGCCACCTGACTGAGGAGAAGGCTTAGCACAGGCAAGTAGTGACTCTAGCAGAGAATCAAAACTAGTATTTGCAGAGTAGACTAAAGCGGCAAAAAAGTTTTGCAAAGCCTGTAGCAATAAGCAAAAGAAAACCCTTATAATGCATATATAACACTTCATATAAACTGGGACAAGATCAGGCACATGTGTAAAACTTACCAAAAGTGCTTGCCCCTGCAACAATGAGCTTTTAATTAATGTTAGAGCTTGAGGAAGAACTTTGTTTCTAACAGCCAAACCAATACTTTGATTTGACCTCTTATCACCCATTAATGTGCAGCAGAGTTCCAGGGCAAGAGCTGTCATGTGCAAGTCAGAATCACTGAAACACAAGCAACAAAATTAAGCAACAAAAAATGGAAACAATTATTCCATATAACCTATACCAATGTACAGAAAGTAGATTAGTAAGACAAACCTAATTAGTCCAGACAGTTCTACAATAATAACTTCATAAGCAGACAACACAATCTTATCACCGTAAGCAACTATAAGTGAATTCAAGGTTCCCAAGGTAGCCTGTCTTAAAGCACGATTAGCCTGTTTGTAAACCAGTAAAACAAGGCTTAGCATATTTCACATGTTACAGTGGGAAACTCTCAAGAATATAAGCAAATTGAACTTAAAATAAAATCACCTACATGAAATTTCAAGAAAATGCATCATAAGCTGATAAACATATTATAGTGAGAAGAATAGCATACTTTTCGAAGGAATGCAGTCAACTCTGCTACCACATGCTCCAGAACACATGACAGATCCACCCGAAGTGGAGAAGCGGCAATGACGGCAAATGCCTGCATAAGAATGGTAACATTCAAGAGACATCAGCAGCTAGCTACACAAGTACTTATAGAAAAAACAACTAAAATATTTCAATTTAAATAATTGCACATTTAATTGCCACTACTTTGGATAAGGGAAGAGTTTAATCCCCAGATTGGTTAGGTTGGGTATGTAGAAAAATTTGCACCAAAACTGATTTAAAATCCTGATCCTTGAGACATCGACAAAAAATAACTCTCTTCTGACTGAATTCTACAGCTCCACTTGGTTCCACCCAAAAAAGGCCTAGTTGTGAAGCACCAGAAAACAATCTCACGAAGCTTCAGTGGTGACAAACCTGATAAATCTATTTAATTGCAAATTTTTAAAGTTGCATTTTCAGTAAGTTTTGTAGTTGCCAATATCAAGACAAAAATCCAACAGTGGCATCCATTCACATGATTAAGTTTCATTTGAGATGAAAAGGACGACAAGGACATAGCAGCAGTATGAATAAAATAATTAATGGCAAGGGCTTAGTTTGACCAAATATATTTTTAAAACAAATAATACAATGTATATATAAACTTTTAGTCTCCATATATTTTTAGAATGTGTTGTCCCTTGACTAATATTATAACTACACCAATATAATGCTTTCACTCCATAAAAAAATACATCAAAATAATTGTATGAGTTGGAAATCACACACGGACTAGAGATAATGAAATTTTATAGTATAAGCAGTGTTATCGATATCGGATCATATGGAAGACTCCATAAATCCTTTATAAAGTTATAACGGAAATCATAACGGGCAGAAGGTGTTGTGGCAAAGATAAAAAGATGTGTTGTGGATTGCAATAAGTATAATGTTTTAATTTGGGCCAAACATAGGCCCAAAAACACCTAGTTTTAATTGAACTCTTAATTGGGTTTAAGAGTTGATGCAGCCGCAGCACATTCAAATTTTATTTGAATAATTAGAGTTTTAGGGTTTTATTAGTTAAGGTTTTTTCAGAATTAGGTTTCAAAAAATGTGCCCAAAATAGAAGCCTAATTGTGGTGTGTATGAAAATAGTTATAATGTTTTAAATGGGTCCAAAATAGGACCGAAAAGCCTAATTTTAAGTGAGTTATGATTTTTTAATTAGGGTTTCAGCGGCACACCATTTAGAGCATTCAATATTTAAATTATATTTAATTTTTAATTAGGGTTTTATTAGATTAAAGTTGAAATGGGCCTTTGGCCAAAACTTAAGTTTCTTAAAAATTAGGTTTAGGTCATGCGCCACAACTCCTTCCTTATGCGCAGCACCGCTGCAGCTCCTTCTTCGTCATGCTTTGTCGTCGTCACAGTGTGCGCCGCCACTGCCACCTTTTTTTTCTCCACTATTTTGGATATTTCCGCTTTCTGTTACCACTTCGAGATGGCAAAAGCAACCGTCATGCAAAATCCGCATCGCCACTGCCTTCCCCCATGGCGCCGCCGACATAACCGAAAATTGAATACGTTGAGTATAAATGGGTGCAAACCTCACCTTATGAACCAGTTTTGTAAGGTTGAGTTAAACTTAAAATCTATTTCTTAATATGGTATTAGAGTTATTTAGAATTCATCCTAGCAAGAGTTTGTTGGGCTTATTAGGTCACCCATTATCGGGCCGCTATCGGACCATCCATAAATATATAGTCTCACACGCATGCAGTCTCAACATGAGAGGGTATGTTGAAGATCTCATATCATAAGAACATAGTATAAGTGGGTGCAAACACAACTTACAAACCGACTTTGTAAGGTTGACTCAGACTTAAAGTACACTTAATAGTAGGTAAAGTAAGATTTAAAAAAATAATTGTATGTAAACCTCCACAAGCTATCTTTTTCATATTACTTCTTAAAAAATATAGGGAGACATAGGGTGCCTCTTCCTCCCTAGTACAACAAGGCCGGTTGGATTAGGGACTATAAAAAAATTCAAGAAATTAGAAACTGAACCTACCAGCTAATCTAGTTAAAAACAAAAAGAACCCAACTAAATTTTCCCAAGTTTTCCCACAAAAACATGTTTGTTTGGATTTCAAACAACCCTAGTCTGGATCGTGTAAAGGAGGAAGGGACACCTAAAGAGTATTGCAAAAAATAAAAAATTTGGAATAAATTCTAACTAACTATTATGTTGAAATAAAAGGAATATCATATTTCACAAACATTACACAATAGTTAACATTTAAAAAGTGATTTTATATGAAAAGATTTAGACCTTTATCTAAATTAATAATCATGACAAGAAAAAAAGTATACACTTTGGATACACTACAAGAAGTCAACCTCTTAAACCTTAAAAATTTAATTATTATTATTCAATAAACAGCTTTTCAACATCACAATAGACAAGTTGCAAACCAAGACAATAATCTTAATGCACAATATTCCACAAACAAACCTTAACAGCAGTAAGTCGAGTTATCTCATTTCCCATCCGATCAACAAGCACAGGAAGACATGCAGGTAATTCTGCAATTAGATGGTCACCAAATGTTGACACAATGAGTCCCATGCAGGAGATAGCACACTCCTTAACCTCCTGCAGATGAAAAAGGTTATATATGATGAAACAGATAAGAATTCTTCTAAAATTATCCAACTAACCTGATCCTGATCTTGGTTTATTAGGCGTGACATAATGCCATTATATAGGGGCTGAACATATGGTCTGAAAAAAAAACCAGACCCCTACACAACAATGTCATTCTGATTGTTAGATTAGATATAGGACTAAACATTATTTCTAAAACCAAAGAAAATATAGACATACCTCAATGTTTGGCCGCACAACCCGAACAAGTTCTCCGCATACTCTCAAGGCCTCTGCAGTGACCTTGTAATAACGCTCACCTACAGCTGAGAGAACTGGAGCAGAAAGAGCCTACGAGCAGAAACATAAATGCAATTGATCTCAAAATGCAGCCATATGTCAGTCACTGCCTTGCATCAAAGAATTTGACAGAAAAATTTAAACCAATTTATCAAGGAATTGCTTCAAGTAAAGGATTATGCAACCAAAGGGAAGGATTTATTTTGACACATCCCCTCTCATGAAGACCCAATACTGAGCATAAAAGATGGAGAAAAACAAGACTTTTTACAACTGCCTATTGTGTGTACTGGTCTGGTCTGGCAGTAAACAAAACCAAATCAGTCATAACACTGGAATGGCAAAGAGATTGAATTTTACACAACTAGGTTAACTAGGTAATGACACTTTGTCAAAGAAACCATTGAACAAAAACCTCATCGCATACACTCCCTCTAGACTCAAATATAAGCAAAAAAGGGTTGACAGGTGGACTAAAATATAAGCATATTTCATTCCCCAAACCTTATTTAATGCTACTATTTCAAAAATACCCTTATCTTTAAACCTAAGCACATTCTCAACAAATATAATTGAGGGTAATTTAGGAAAAGTACCTCTATTGTATGAAAACAAGAATATTGAACAAACTTAACCACTAGTAGCTACTTTAAGATGATCAACATACTCCATCAGTGGAATAAGAAAAAAAAAGGAAGAGAAATGGTGAACTAAAACAATAAGTTAATAACAAACGAATATAAAATTAAAAATCTGGAAAAAAATGAGGAAAAACACTAGAATGAGTAATAATAATTTCAAAGGAGCATATTTTGTGGGGTCTTCTCTGAATTCAACACAATAATAAAGGCTATAGATATCATATATTGGAAAATCACAAAATAATCCACTTTTTCAAGTATCAATTCTAGTGTTTTTCAAATCTAAATTATTATAAGCAGTGTGACAAACAGTCCAACCCACAAATCATAAACTAAAAATATGACCTACTTTTCAAATTTTGGAGATATGAGTTATTGGTACTGGGTCCTGCACGGAAGGCTACCACTAGTGCTGCTCAAGTTTTTTCTTTTGTTTTAAAACTCCACTCAAGATGTTAAAAATGCCACTTTCAGCACCTACTATCTAGTGTGACAACAGGAGCAAAGTTGCTTTCTCTCATAATCCAATTCTTCATGCTCAAACGAAGCATGTTGAGCTTGGTGCCTTTTTCCGTCATGAGAAAGTTGTAAACAACACTTTGAAAGTTCTGCATATCCCTTTTGATCAACAAACAATGTGTTGATTCTTCAGCAAATCTCTTTCTCCTAGACCCTTCCGGTTCTTGAGGGACAAGCTGAAAGTAACTTCAGGAGACACACCTTCAGCTTATGGGGTTATGTTAAAGTATATAGTCTAGTGTACTCGTGGGAACAGACTCTTACTGTAACCTGCTGTATTGTATCTCTCATCAGTTTAGATTAAGACAGCTAGTTAGTGTCCACATACATTGAACCTGGACACTCTTGCACTCATTTCTTCGATGACAAAAAATCAATAACAAATTACAGATTCAGTTTATCTAGTTTCTTTAGAAATTTTAACAGCAGATATATATTTACATTTTCACATGATAAGCTCATCCATTACTGTAACTGGATTGTTGCTACAACACAAGAGGTAAAGCTTCACAAAAACCAATTCAAAGATTGAATTAAACAAATAATATTGTTTACCTTGATATAAGGGTGAAAAACTTCAGGAGAATGAGAAGATAACACCAATCTTGTAAATGTTAGAGCCTCAATCTTCAAATTTGAGGTGGATGATTTGTCCTGAAATTCAAAAGAAAAGACAAAGCAATCAGTACTGGAAAACAAGCTGAGTTTAAGATAAATTATAATTGAAACCAATATTGCCTACATTTAATGCTTTTTCAATCCCTGGAATGAGAGACCCAATGTGGTCCGCAAGACAGTTCGGCAATACAACCACAAGTTCTTTCAAAACAGAAAAGGCTCCAACCTGCATATACAGTGATGCTTAAGATTCGGCAATAATATAATAAAAACCAATTACCAACTTTTGATGACTACTACCTTTGTTTTGATAGATTTCTCACGCAACTGCCTATTTATAGATTTGACAATCTTTGAGACTTCTTGCTTCAACAACCATCGAGGACTGCATTGCATATCAGCCCCAAGACAGTCAATAATTGCTACATTTCATGACTTACAGTAAAACCAAGCCTTGTATATAGGAAAAGCTGAAGTAATAACCATTGTAGAAGTTAATTTGTATTGCTCTTGAAAAACAGATAAAAGTCATTAAACCAAAGGTGACATTAAAATTTGGACGTATATTTATGAGCACCTAAAAGCAGTTGTTATAGTTACACTGACAAGATAATATTAAAAAATAATTTTCTCATACACCTGCACTAAAGAACAATATTCGGATCCAAATTCTGTTAGCTGTCACCTCCATATAAGCAGCAAAAAATATATAGGTACATATCATACCAGAGTTTCTGCTGGATAACAAATCTTAAGGAGGCTACTACTTGGTCTTTCTAAAATATTCATCTAAGATTTACATACAGTAGTATTATTGAGTGTGCATCTTAAGTTTATGTCTAGAAGTGCACAATAAATTTAATTATAGATTATCACACACACTAAACACATCCATTTTCAAACATCAAAAGAAATGAAGTTAAAGTTAGAAATAAAGAGATTTTGCAGTAGGAAAAGGATTAGCCACTTGCCTCATTTCATTTGCATCAATCTGCCCTTTTGTGACGTTTCCGGTTTGGCGCAAGAGCTCAATGAAAGTATTAAATACATCCATCTGCAACATAATCATGTTAAAAAGCAACCTTGTGCAGTAAAGATGACAATTAAAATCTTTATTTGGGCCTACCTTCACATTTTCTTCCCTTTCTTTGAATCTGTCAATTAGTTTTGGACAAGCCTAAAAGATAGATTTAAATTTCAAAGTTAGAAAGTCGTGCAACTAAATATTATAAGAGGGAGCAAACAGGTATACATGCAAACACAAACTGGTTTTCTAGGGAATAAAAAACTTAAAAGGGCGTAAGAATATAAACAATATATAATCAAACTATGGAACTAGTAACTCTAATATTTATCCAATACCAAGAGATACATAAAATAAGAACAGCAATATTTCTATTGAAAATTTCATATTGACTAAAGATGAGACCAAATTATACTGTATAATTGGGATGCAAACCTCACCTTACAATCAAGTTTTGTGAGGTTGAGTTAGGCATAAACTCACTTACTGAGATGGTATTTGAGTCATTCCAGAACCTATCCTAGTAAAGTTGATTGGAGTTGCTATATCACTCTCTATAGGGCTCCTATTAGACCACTCACAAATATCTAATCCCACATCTGAGATGTTCATTCTCAACGTGAGGGGGTGTGTTTATCGCCTAGAGATGAGACCAAATTATAATATATAAATGAGATGTAAATTTCACCTTATAAGTCGGTTTTGTGAGGTTGAGTTGGGCATAAACCCACTTACAAAGAATTTCAAAATAAAGGGAGCAATGGAATATTTATATAGAGATGAATAAGGCCTAGATAGCATAACTACCTCATCATACAGTTTTGACAAAATCTCTGGACGAGAAACAATCAATGCTGCTAAGCATTTAGCTGCTGCTCGGCGAACTTTCCAGCTGACATCTTCATCATCTGTATATTCATTCGCACTCTCACTGCAAAAGGTGGCATTTTGGGATGATTAAAAAGAAGAATATCATGCAAATATTAAAAACATACTGCAGCTAAGTGAATAAAAAAAACATACTCATCCTCCTCCTCTTCAAGACCTTCATCATCAGTATCCTCCTCCATGTTGTCAGTGAAGTTTGGATCATAACTTAAATATTCTAGTGTCAGATGAAGAATTTCATCACAGTAAACAGAAATATCCCTTGGACACCTTAGGAGAAAGCTTTCCAGTGCCTTAGTAAAATTTTAACATCATTCAGAAGACAGTAGTATAATACACTTCAGAGTACTGAGGTTACTGATAATAAACAAACATGGCACCTGCAAGCTGTACTCACGAAGCTCTTCATCATTTTCCGAGGCATTAGTACAATAATTAATTAGCACTGGAACAGTGTCTCCAAGATGGGGCCCAAATCGGTAGCCAACAGCCCGACTGAAAATTAGTTCAAACTTGTTGATAACAAGAAAAATATTCCTTCTCAATATTCTCAATATAAAAATAAAACAAAGCACAAGGTATGGATTAATGAGAATACTAACCTCAAAGCACCGATCATCTGTATATTTGTACGGATCATTTCAGACTTGGCAACTTTATTTTTCAAGTTAGAAACAACTTCAACTGTTGCCTTTGCCAACAAATCATCTGACAAGCTTGAAGAGAGAGATGCTGACAAAATGAAGAAGAATTTAGCGAGAAGAATACAGTTATGCTTTCATTGACAACATCTACAACCAAATTAAAATTGAGACCATTTTAGGGTTGCAAACAGCTTGCTTCAAGGTATTTCATTTTGAAATTAGTAATTACATGTATCGGGTTCAATTAAGTTAAGTTCCATCCCAAACAACATAAACATGGACTTGAATAATCTATTTAAGTCCTGAACTTAAATTTGTCTGGAGGCCATCATCAGTTTTTTCATGTACGAATTAGTGTTTCTAATTATTTGCTCATAGCTAAATAACACTGACTTAAAAAATAAAAAACATCAATTATATTATATGACAATAATCCTATTTTAGAGATTAGTTCCAACTTGCAAGTAAACATTGAATTTAAAGATAGTTTTCAATATAGAATACATTAAGGATTAGCAACTTAGTCCGAGTCCAATTTTTGTTTATCGAATAAAGTTCAAAGTCAAATTTACCCCATATTCCAGTTATCACGAAAATGTAAGTGAATTTTTCAAAAATCAAAAGGGTCCAAATCGGAATAAAGAAAAGCCATAAATGGTACAAATTGAGTACAAAACAAATTCAGTAATGGAATTCAACAAAGGTGAAGGAGGAAAATTGACAACACTCAAACTGCAAAAAAGTAACACTAACTCTCCAATAATAAGTAATCAACAATTCTTTCTATGAAAAATCAAATACAGCAAATTTAAATTTATCTTACCAATGCATGCCACCGTCTTCTTGCGCACACTAGCTTGATTAGAACTTAACTGAGAAAGCAAGGAACTTAATAATAGTTCGTGGTCAGCTGCCATTAGATTCCCAAATTTATGAAGCACATCACATAAAATATCCAGAGATTCACATTTAATCTCAGAGCCCATTCCCTGCAGACGAGAAGACTATATTATGACACAATGTCACTTAGAAAATACTAAATAAGTAGTTCATGATTATTAAGTACAGGAGGAGGAGAACCAAACTAAGCAATTTCATAAATGATTAGCCCATGGGCCAGTGAGCGTGAGTAGACCCCAAACCAAACCACAAGGCTAAAATCAATTCTAAAAATAAATCTAATCCCCTTTTTGTCTGACATGTCAATTAAGTCATGGACAATGTAGACATAAAACCATTCAAGTTCCTTTTTGAATAGTTGGTTCATAACACAGTACCAATGCTTGTATGAACCAGTTGTCTAGAGCTCAATCCGTATCACTGTTATTCATCTAAACAAGTTGAATTTCAAAGCAAAGCAGGTGGGCTAGTGCATTGCCCGCAGTTAAACCTCAAATGGTCCATCTTGCATGATAGAGTGGGATGGATAACCTAATAACTCATGCTTTCAGGATGGCAGATTTATGGAAAGAGTATACAAGGGTAGCAAAAAAAAAATATGTAGAATGAAAATGAAAGACATTGAAATTTGTACACAATTATCGTCTTCTTGAACAGGTACATAACTGAAGAGAAGCCATGGAACACAAATTAAGTAATCTGCACAATGAAGTTTAATTGTGGCATCAGCCTATGACAAAACCACAACCCGATACACTCGACCTTACATAGAGACCAAGCAAACCTAAAGGACTTTAATTGAGTCACTATACAGATAATTTTAAATGGCGTGGAAATGGGTTATAACTGTCAGTACTGCTTTTTGCTTTTGCCAGATTCCTTTTGTTACATAAAACTTAATATAGCCAATGATTGGCTCTGTACTATGCTACATATTTCTACTGTGAATGAAAAGGTGGCAGAGAAAATTATCCATTTATCAGTATTTTGTAGCTTAGCATAGTTAAACTTATTTCTGCAATAGAACAGGGCTCTTTCATTGGTCCAGCCTGCCATGGCAGAGCACAGCACCGGCAATACAATAATAGATTTTAAGAAAAACTACGAACTTACAGAACCAGTAATTCCTTTTATCAATTGTGGCGTGAGGGTTTGGAGAATAGATTGTGCAAGAGACTGAGTAGAAACTTCAGCAACAACTGTCTTCAAAGCTATGCTAGCAATGTCACGATGCTGATCCTTCCCATTTAGCAATTTGTCACATAGTTTACTGGTCATTTCCACCACCCTTACCTCACTCACCTTCCTCACTAACGGAGCAAGACTGCAATTTCAATCAAATTTGAAGTAATAAATAAACTAAAGAAACACTAATGTTTTATCATTGGTTATCTCATCTTCATGGGGCAACCTGAATGCCCTAGAACATAAGACAAACACCTACAGACAAATCAGTAGCAGCAATAATAAATGCTATGACTTATTAAATTATGTGATGTAATTTTTTGTATCAATAGCAATTAAACACACTTCAGGGAGTTTACAACAACTCAAGCATCTCAGCCAACTGACCTATACCCCTTGACTGTGATGTAATTTCAATTGTGCCCTATACTGCACGAGTAATATTTCTGGTACCGAGCTTTCAAAAACCTTTAAAAACCTTGTCATTAAATTATTCATAAATATCCTTTTAAACTCTAGAGCAATGAATGTCCGGCTCAATTTAACCATGAAAAAACAAAGGAATACTAGTACTAGCCGAAATGTCGTGCATACATTACATGTGAGGGGAAGCAAATGAATGAGCAGAGAGAAAATGTGTACCATTTGACAGCAAGTCCAGAAACATCTCCAGCTGCATCATCAAGCTGTTGTATGATGATGTTTGTCAATTTTACCTCCAGATCAGCATCGGCCTTAAACGTCGCTTTGCTCAACTCATTGAGCAAATCAGATGTGGCCATATATCTGTAATCTTTGTCCTTGCCAGTCATCTGCACGAAGAAATCAATAAGCATTCAACATAAACAGATATAATGCATAGGTACATGAACATCAGAACAACTATATGCATACCTTTTCGAGTATGCCAGTCAGAGCTAA
This sequence comes from Phaseolus vulgaris, assembly GCF_051622355.1. Taxonomy (NCBI): domain Eukaryota; kingdom Viridiplantae; phylum Streptophyta; class Magnoliopsida; order Fabales; family Fabaceae; genus Phaseolus; species Phaseolus vulgaris. Next base: position 14,282,408 of record NC_143500.1, read on the forward strand.
ATTGGCCATGTTTCCGCAGTTTGAGTTGAGTGAAATCTAACTCAGCAATCTGAGAAGTAGCAAAGAAACATGTTTGATAAAAGAAGAAGAAGAAGAAACGTGCGAAAACCTAGATTGAGAGTGAGATGTGAAGTGTGAGTGGCAGCGGAAAACCTGATTGTTTGGAATTGCAAAATTGTGAAAAGCTGAAATGGTAATGGCGAGAAGAAGCGGAACAGAACCCTAGGAAGAAAATGGATCAGAAATTGAAACCGATGCACTCCTTCTTCTTCTCTGCTCTTTACCGATTGCAAGTGTCTATTCGCTCCTCATGCCACGGCGTAAAAACTTTCATATCAAACCCTATTCACTTTAACTTCTTTCCTACATACTATTACATTTTATTATTATTTTATTTATTTTTAATTATTATTACTATATTTTATTAAGTAATTATATTATTATGCAATAAAAACTTGTGTGTTTCGGAATATATTACGATTTACATAGAAAAAAATATTATATTAAATATTAAACCGTTACAGTTTTTAATAAATCGTTATTTTTCAATGTATAAATTATATTACAGTTAAAATTGTAACAAATATTACTTAAATAGAAAGTCTCTTTTTTTCTAATCCTTCCTAATATACTATTTTTTTGTAGTCTTATAACATGTAGATATTCTTTTAATCACTATAAAATTTATTTTTCAAATGTACAAATATAAAATGAACATATATTTATAAAGAATAAAATAAGATTAAAATGACTAAATATAAATAGAAAGAAAAAAATTACAAAGATCAAAAGTTAATAAAAAAAATAGGAATAAAAAATAAATACAATTATATTAGATAAATAAACAAGTGATATAACCATGAATAAATTTTTAAGCACCTAAAATTATTTAAATTATTGATGGAGTTGTTAGGAATAATGTTGCATTGTACCCGAAAAATAAAGATACACATTAACAAAATATTCTTGTAGTTGAGATTATATTCTTGTTGTTGAAATTATATTCTTGTTGATGAAATTGTTGAAAGAATGTCTATAAAAGGGTTTAAAACCCTAAGTAAAGGTAAGTTTTTATGAGGACTCTATATTGATACAGAATTTTCTAGTTTGAATGCTCTCACTGACTTGGTCATCAGAGTGTGATCAACAGGTAGACCCCCTTCGTCACGAAGCGCTAGCATCTTGGTTCAACTATACCAAGCACAATCGCTTCAACTCGGAGCCCACTTCCAAGTCCAACCAAGGTCAGCAGGCGATAACATTTGACGCCCATCGTGGGCCCGGTAAAATTTGACCCACCCGCGTTTACAATTGAGTAATTTGACGTGATGAGAAGTACTAAACAAGGAACACAAGGATCTGAAGAATGCGAGGCTTCAACCTTGCAACAAATTATGGAGACCATGAAAGCTCTCCAAGAGGCCAATGAGGAATACCGACATGAGCAAGTGCGAATTCGGGAGGAGGCTATGGCTAAACAGGAACGGCTACGAGCCAAAGCTCGGGCTGACCAAGAACGCCTTTGCGAGGAAACATGGCTGAACCAGGCACGCCTCATGGCAGAGATTAAAGCCTCCCGAAGAAATATGGAAGAACATGCACATGCCAACGAGGAGCTACGCAAGACCAATGAGGAAACATGCACCGTCATGGTCGACGTCCTACCCGAGAGCGTTCCCCAGATTTGCCATCAAGAGATGACCCCAAACAGTTCTTTCAACAAATCATGGAAGAGCTTATGTCGCCCCATTATATCACACCTAAGATCGCTTCTTTCTTTGGTGTAGAGGACCCCAAGAGTCATTTAAAAGCGTTCAGGGCTCAAATGATCATCTCTGGAGGGTCGGAGGCAGTTCGATGTAAGATGTTCATGGACACATTCACAGGAACAACTTTGTAGTGGTTTAGTGGAATCCTGGATGGACACATCACCTGTTTCCTTCACTTCTCTAGAATGTTTAAGGAGCAGTTATCGACTAACAAGGTCAACCCCCCCATGATTGTATGATCTTTTCAATGTCAAATAGAGGAAAGGGGAGTCACTCAAAGAATACTTGAATAGATTTTGTGCAGTCTTAGTTAGACTCCAATATGGTGGTCGTTGCTTTCGTGCAAGGGATGACACACAAGCCCGTTTAGTGATTCCTTAATCAAGAATCGGGCGAAGACGTTATCCAATGTGCGTGAATGAGTTGCAACCCATATTAAGGCCAAAGAGGTCGTGCTCGGGAAAAACGGTAGCTCACGGTCGAAACAACCCAGATACAAGGAAAACAGTCGAGATCACTTTGCCAAGAGCAATGAAGCATCCACCCAGAATAAACGGACCCGAGGTATGTTTCGTATGTTGTTGAGAAGGATAAGCCTAAGACAAAAGCCAGGGAGGAGACGACGATCAGGCTTAGGTTTCGAGTACCCTTAAAAGAGCTCATAGGCATGGCAGGGGTAGGGAAGAGGCTAAAGTTTCCACAAAAGACAGATTGATTCTTGGGATCGCAAAGAGATATCTGATGTGACTTTCACAAGGCCTATTGGCACGACATCGAGCGATGCATTGCCCTAAGTTATCAACTGCTAACTTAGTCAAAGAGGGTTTATTAAAGGAATATCTTGAGGTTGCTAGGAGGAACTGAAAGGGGAAACTGCATCCCTGAAGCATACACATGAAACTTCGATCCATGGGGACTTGAACACCATCGTAGGAGGATTTTCTGGAGGTGGAAACTCAGCCTCTAAACGCAAACAATATGCCCGATCAGTGATGTCCCTAGATACAAGAAGGTTTGATCGTCCCACAGAGCCCTCCCTTTGTTTCACAAGTTCTAACCTACAATATGTGTTTCCCCATGAGCATGATCCAGTGGTAATATATGTTATCACGGTAGGACGAAAAGTGCACAGAGTCTTGATTGATTAAGGGAGCTCGGCCAACGTGATGTTTTAGGGAACATTTACAAATTTGCAAATATCCCCTGACCAATTAAGGGCTTATGATGGTTGTTTGGTCGGTTTCGCAGGTGACCAGGTAGAGGTATGAGAGTACGTCGAACTAAGGACGACTTTCTCTCATGAAAGTGCAGCTAGGACGATCATTGTCAAGTACATCGTCGTCAACGTATCTTTTGCATACAACCTGCTTCTAGGTCGACCTTCCTTGAATAGGTTGGGTGCAGTGGCCTCAACCACTCATATGAAGATGAAGTTGCCCTCGTCCGAAGGAGGGGTAATTACGATCAAAGCCGACCAAAAGATGGCTCGAAAGTGTTATGAAAGTAGTTTGAAGAATCACAGGGGAACTTACGCAGTTACTATCCAACCAGGAGAGCCAGGATGGGCAACAGAGGCTGACATTAGCGACGAGAGGCGACCTGGGTCCGCTAAAGAAGTTCGAGAGAGGGAGATAAATGGAAGGAAGTTCAAGCTTGGCGCCTCACTTTGTAAGGAACTAGAGGATAAGATAGTCGACTTTATCTCGGAGAATATGAGTTTTGCGTGATCGTCCGCGGATATGCTTGGAATAGATCCAAAAATTTTATGTCATCGGCTAACGATGGATGAAAAGGTTAAACTCGTGGTTCAAGGATGAAGGAAGTTCAATGAGGAAAAGCATCTCACCATCCGAGAAGAAACTCGAAAACACCTAGTTGTTGGTCACATAAGGGAAAAACGACACCTTCAGTGGTTGGCAAATGTCGTAATGGTGAAAAAAACGAGTGGGAAGTGGATTATGTGTGTTAACTTCACCGGTTTAAATAAGGTTTGTCCCAAGGACTCTTACCCTTTACCGAGCATGGACTCCTTGGTTGACAATGCCTTAGGGTGTCGCTTGTTGATCTTTCTATATGCATTTTCAGGGTACAACCAAATTTCGTATGCACCCAAAAGACGAGAGTAAGACGATTTTCATGACTGAGATTGCCAGTTATTGCTACAAGGTCATGCCTTTTGGCCTGAAAAATGTTGGGGCGACCTATCAAAGGCTCATGGATCGGATCCTCTCACCAATGCTTGGGAGCAACGTCCAAGTATATGTAGATGATATGGTCATCACCTCAGGGAGGGAAGATTAATATGTTACTGACATGGAAGAGTTATTTGCCACGATAACAAGGTACAATCTGAAGTTAAATCCTAATAAATGTGTGTTAGAAGTTGAAGCAGGGAAATTTCTCGATTTCCTATTAACCGAGAGAGGTATAGAAGTGAACCCGGATAAATGCACAACGATCATAGAAATGAGAAGTGTGGCTAATGTGAAGGAAATGCAACAACTAATCGGACGCATGACCGCCCTGTCTTGTTTCTTATCAGCCAATGGAGATAAAGGGTATCATTATTTCCAATGTCTTAAGAAAAACAACCGTTTTGCATGGACTGATGAATGTGAAAAGCTTTCGCCAAGTTAAAGGAATACTTGGCTAGTCCCCCAGTTCTCTGTAAACCGACTCTGAGAATCCCTATTTGTTTATATTTTTCACTAACAGATCGGGCTATTAGCTCAGTTACTTTGCAAAAGCAGGAGAAGATCCAGAAGCTAGTCTATTTCATAAGTAAGGTGCTACAAGGATCGGAGGTTCGATATCAAGCTATCGAAAAAGTTGCTCTAACTGTAGTGTTCACAGCTTGGTGACTTCGTCATTACTTTCAAAACTTCACTATGATTGTAATGACCGACCTGCCCATCCGTAAGGTTTTGCAAAAGCCTGACATCCCAGGTAGGATGGTTCGTTGGGCGGTTGAGTTGTATGAGTTCCACATACAGTATGAACCGTGAGGGCAAATTAAAGGCCAGGTATATGCAAACTTCGTGGTAGAACTTTCATCCGAGAGATGAATTGGTTTAAGCGGGAGACGTTGTTCGAGATGACACATAGTCAGATGTCCTAACTCGATGTAAGCACAATTACTTGAGTATAGGCGCCCTATGAGATGAATTAGCTTAAACAGGTGAACTATCTGATTTAGAACATGGTAAGACAATCTGACTCATAACGAATGAAGTCACCCGAGTATGGACGCCTTGTGAGATGAATTAGTTTAAACAGGTGTAGTTATCCAAATAACACAAGGTAAGACGACCTATCTCAGAACAAACGTAGCTGTCCGAGCAGACGCCCTGTGAGATGGGTTAACATGGAATGGGATATGGTAATTGTGTGGTAAGACTACCCCGATTTGTGATATATATCGTCAAAGCTCATTATCTTGACAAGACCGAGCTTAAATTACACCTTTTGATGACTCATTAAACGAATTGTGTTGAAAATATCTAAGCAAATGAAAGGTGTCGATTTTTAAAAGGTTAGCCTTTCTTGAAGAACTGATATCGTTTACGCCTTTCGTCCAACTAGTTTAGTAAAGATTACATTGATCATGTTATGTTTAGGGTGTAAAAGGCAAGTTAGCTCAATCGACAAAGCATTTGTGCATACATTCATATCGCTATAAGTAAAGCCTTTTGATTACAAAAAATAATAATCATCTTAGAAATATCTAAAGTTTTGAAGTGTCGAATAAATGTTAACAAAGAGTCCAAGCAAAAATGAGTTTAATAGTTACAAGTAAATAGTTAATATAGCCCATAAAAGTTCAAATTAAGTATCCTATACTAGCTCTCCATCAACCACGTTTTGCCCGGGTCTAGCTCCAAGAAGTCGATAGTAGGGTGGACAACGACATCCTACTCCAAAGCAGCTTCAAATCCAACAAGGTAAGATTGGGGTGACGTCCTCTTTGAAGGAGTCAGATGCTTTAGAAAGTTCTTCCCCTTTGCGTGTCAACTCTTTCTTCAAGTTTTCAATCTCATTTGAAAGTTTACCCTTCTCCTCGGCCAAGATTAGTCCCTCTTAGGTCTTGTCGGCCAAAGCAACACCCAAGTTGTTAACTTTAACTCAGAGGCATTCAACTTCTTGATGAAGTTCCATGTTCTTTTTAATTCTCTACTCCTCAGCCCTTTTCGATCTTTTACCTTGACGTTGATTAGGCAAGTCAAGGCACTTGCTTGACCGAGGAGCTTGTCGACATCGTGACGGAGGTGGTCGTCGTCATGAGCCATCAGCCTAGCCTTGTCCTTGACAGGCAAAAATAACGACTCACCATGAGTTGGGACGTCGAAATTGGGGTCCTATAAGCTTTTCCTGTGCGAGCTTTCGACCTCGCACTCTTGGATGGTGATGATCTTCTGATGGGGGGCTCGACCATCCAAGTGGGAACGTTCAATAAGAGGAGTTGTCTCTAGTCTTTTCCTCTTGGAGACAAGGCCTGAGGTGGTTTGCTCGTCCTGATCGGATTGGACCTGAGCAACACCAGTTGAAGCTTTCCTCTTTTGCAATAAAGATCCTTGTTCATGCTCGCAGTTGCCCTCATTTTTTTGGTACGTTCGACCATCTCGATCTTGTTGATGTTAGAAAGCATGTTATCTGCAAAAATAAAAATACTTAGAGGTCTTGGAGTAAGTTTTCCTTTCAAGGGTGCGAATGGAGATATACCGATATAGGCTTTGAGAGCACTGGGGAGATATTCCTTGGTCAAGAGTGTTGGCGTGCCGAAGACGACCTTGAGACCTTCCAAGAATTCACAAATGCCTTGGTCTCTTGGGACAGGTCTTCCAAGCGTCGAACACTTTGGAATCAGGGATTGGGTGTCCAATACAAAGGGAAGCCGTTCTATAGGGATAGATCTCCTGCCGAGGCGTGGACTTTGATGAAATGATTTTTAAAGTTTTTATAAGATGACTGGAAGAGGGTAAGCAGACCTCTCCCAGGGGCACCATTTAGAGAAACCCACAACTCACGACTAGAATGTTTGAGTTCGAAGAAATAAAGGAAGATTTCCACAGTCGGTGAAATGCCGAGCTGGGAACACAAAATTATGAAAACTCGGATGAATGCCCAACTATTCGGATGTAGCTAAACGGGTTCCATGTTCAGCTCAATTAATAGCTTTTTTTCAAAGATTGACAAGGGAAGGTGAAGTAAAACTTTGGTGAAGAATGTGGCATAAAAAAAGCAAAATGGACCCTCAGGGTCTGACGACTCGTCACTTCATATAGGCTCGCCTTCCCTACACTCAACTACTTTTACTAAACTTTCATGTTTTTTGCTTAGACAACCCCCCGATTCCCTAAGCTCTCTAATTTTCAAACGGGTGGTATAAACAAAGGTCTCTTTAAGGAGTTCCTTTTTTGCCTAGGGATAAGCAAAACTATAGTCCATCTTCAAAGACAACTAAGACAGGGAAGGCAATGGAAATACTAAGCACAATTCAGAAAAGCATACACGCAGTACAAACTAGTAAATGAAATGCACGGTGTAATCGAAATAAATAACTAGCAATAACCATTGACCAAAGAAGGATTAAGGAATGAAAATACCTGTTTTTCCGGTAGATGCGGCAGAGCAAGGTGGTGTAGTGAAGGGAAAGGAGGAAGTGATTTACGTAAAGAAGTCTTACGCAGGTGTGGGAGCAAGAGTGATAAATACGAAGAGGGAAGACTTATTATTTTTGAAAAATGGGAAGTCGAAACGCTAGGGTCAACACACTGTTGATAATGTGTCATGTTAGCCGTTAGTGCAAAAGAGCCTCTACGCCTCGTCAAGCTCGGCTTGAGCCTGAGGGTTGTATACTGGTCGGACATGCTCGGGTCTTTGACTCAAATTCTTAAGTGTAGTAGCTCGTCCTGGGATGAATATAGAACCAATGACATGTCATGAGGTCGACCCAAATAATTGACAACCTATATTGAAAAGATAACTAAAAGCAAGACCTAATGGTGAATAACTGTAGTAGTTAAGCGAATATACATTTTCGATGGAGTTGTTAAGAAAAATGTTGCATTGTACCCAAAAAATAAAGGTACACACTAACGAAATATTCTTGCTGTTGAGATTATATTCTTGTTGTTGAAATTATATTTTTGTTGATGAAACTGTTGAAGGAATGTCTATAAAAGGGTTTAAGACCTTGAGTAAAGGTAAGTTTTTCTGAAAACTCTATACTGATACAAAATTTTCTAGTTTGAATGATTTCACTGACTTGATCGTCGGAGTGTGATCAACAGATGAAGCCCCCTTCGTCACGAAGCGCTAACATCTCGGTTCAACCATACCAAGCAAAGTCGCTTAAACTCGGAGTCCAAACTCGCTTAAACCAAGGTCAGCAGGCGAGAACATTGACCATGTTTTAAAGCTTAAATAAGTTTTACGTGTAAGTTGGTTATTTTGTAAAATTCCATCCTTAAAAATAGAATTTTGCTTATAAGTATAAAGTCTTTTTAACATTTAGATTTTATCATCGAACTTCATTGAAATAATTGTTAAAATATAAATATTACGACTAGTTTGTTTAAACTAAAAAATAAAGAGTAAACTTGTTTCAGTTTTTTTAATCACTTTTTTAACATAAAAATTATTTATTATATTATTTTATATATTTGTTTAAACACGTTTTATAGAAAGTAAGGCAGAAAATAAGCTAAAATTTTGATAACTTATTTAAAGTTTAGGGTTTTAATTGTTAAAATATAAATATTACGACTAGTTTGTTTAAACTAAAATATAATGGGTAAACTTGTTTCAGTTTTTTTAAATCACTTTTTTAACATAAAAAATATTTATTATATTATTTTATATCTTTTTAAACACGTTTTTTAGAAAGTAAAACAGAAAATAAGCTAAAATTTTGATATCTTATTTATAGTAATTTATCCCCAAAAGCTGTTAAAAAAAACATGAAGAGATATGTTTAATGGTTTTCTATAGCAACCGTAACTAAACATTGGTCATTTTTGTTTTTTAAGAATTTATCATAAAAAAAACACTTTATTTTTAAGCTTAAATAACTGATAAAAAATGTCCCGACCAGTCTTCGGTCATCGATCCAGAGACTGACCTCAGACATCGCGCATCGATGCTTGGTGATGGAAGGGGGGCCACGAGGTGGACCCAAGACATACCCACTAGGGGATCGATTGGTCTTTGAACATTGGTATTCTAAGCTTGATGTTGGAGATTGATATTGAACCTCACCAGTAGAGGGAGAAGATTGGACATCGGTCGTCAGGACTTTGTAGAGGGCCACGTAAGGTGGGCCCTAGAGTTTTATTAAGATAACAGTTAAAGACAAGAGGTATGGGGGAAGCCTAGGTCACGAGGGATCCATGCACGTGGTGTGTATGACGCATGAAGGCGCAACACGTGTGGGTAATCCTAGGAGGCGCTAAGGCCCATTAGGGTTAGGGTTTCCAGGAAAAGTTGCATGCATGACACATGAATACTTAGGGCACCCACGAAGCAAATGACGCTAGAGATTAGGTGCACAAGTTGGTACCCAAGCGACCACTCTGTCATTCGTTGCACTCCAATTAAGGGAAGTTCTATGTGCCAGATACGCTAAGATTACCTAAATAGCGGCACAACGACATTCTCCAAGGAACCCTCAATAAGGGTAACAACACAAAGGTAAAACCTAGTTTTCAGCCTATATAAAGGGTGTAAAGAACCCTAGCAAGGTACACAGTTTCTAAGACTGAAGCTAATATACACACTTGGTGTTTCTTTGCCCTAATATTGACTTGAGCGTCGGAGTGCAAACGGTTGCTAGGGCGCCCCTTTGTCTTTGCAGGTGAGAGGTTTCTTGATCAAGAAGGTACGATTCTCAGGCAAGATCGAAGGGCCAAAGAAGTTGTTAGAGTCAACCGGTGAAGGGAGTCAACCGGCGGGAACATTTGGCGCCCACCGTGGGGTCTGTTAAAGGAAGGTCCCACTCGCAATCACGTTAAGAGTCTTTACCAGAAATATGAGGAGTACGAGGCAAGCAACTGTTGGATCCGCAGGAACTGTACCCCCCGAAGGGGACAACGTTACCACACAACAAATCTTGGATATGATGCATGCCCTCCAAGCAGAGGTAGCGGCGTCATGAGCGGACAATGCAGAATTGTGCAGAGCCAATGAAGAGCTGCGCAGGGATCTGCAACAAGTAGGGGAGCACGCAGCGGACGAACGTGCCCCACTTGTACCTCTTAGGGCATGTTCCATGCCGCTCTCACGAGCGATCATGAATACGGCGTTACCAACAACGTCTCTAGGCCCAAAGGTCTCCTTCACAGGTGTAGAGGACCTAAATGCCCATCTCATGGCGTTCCACACCCAAATGATGCTTATAGCAGGGTCTGACACTGTGTACTGCAAGATGCTTATGAGCATGCTGTCAGGCGCAACATTGGAGTGGTTTGTTAGCCTTCCTGACGGACACATCACCACCTTCGACAAGTTTGCAACGCTGTTCAGGGAGAAGTACCTTGATAACAAGGCCCCCACCCGGCTTTCTTATGGTGTTTTTTTATGTCAAACAATACGAGGGGGAGTCCGTGAAGGACTACCTGAACAGGTTCAAAGTTGAAGTGGTGAGGCTGAAACCCACTGATGAGGCCATGACAATGCATGCCTTTGTCAAGGGAATGTTACCTGGGCCTTTCAGTGAATCACTGCTAAGGTTCTACCCGAAGACATTCACGGAGATAAGACGTAGAACGTTAGCATAAATCGTCGCAGATGATCGAGTAACGCAGAAACAAGGTCTCATCGATCCTGTCCGACCTCGAGCGGCTGCACGACCTCAGCCTATGAGGGTGCACGAGGCGACCACAGAAAAGAAGTGGGCGGGAAAACCCTACGAACGGGCCTAGACCGGGACTCGTGCACGAAGGGACCCACCTCCAAAGCATAATTTTCGAGTGGAGCTCAAGGAGTTGATCACTATCCCGAACATAGCGGCAAGACCGAAGATACCAGCAAAGACTGATAGGAAGATGGGGCCCAACAAGAACGCTTTGTGTGAGTTCCACCAGGCAAGTGACTACTACATACGTAATTGCTTGGCCTTGGCATACCAACTGGATGAGCTGGTGAAAAGTGGTTTCTTGAAGGATTATCTTCAAGAGCCGCAGGACGACCAGGCGTTGGTGACTACAGGGGTGGACCAGGGGCACGAGGTGCCTATCCACGGGGAGGTAAACACCATCTCAGAAGGATTCTAAGGGGGAGGGTGCACTGCCTCTCATCGAAAGAAGTACGCACGAGGCGTGATGGCAGTAAAGGTACAACAGGTAGACCAAACCCCCGATGTCGACCTCGTCTTCACGAAGGCCGACCTCCGAGATGTCATTCCCCATGACAATGACCCGGTAGTAATTTCACTAGTCACAGTAGGAAGGAAGGTGCATCGTGTCCTCGTGGACCAAGGAAGTTCAGCCGGCATGATGTTTTTGACGACCTTCAACCAGTTACAATTGTCCACGGACCAATTAAGGCCCTACACCGGATGTTTGTATGGTTTTGTAGGGGACCAGGTAGAGGTTCGTGGGCACATCGAGTTAAGTACGATGTTCACGGACGACACGACTTCGCGCACTACCAACATCAGATATCTCGTTGTTAATGCTCCTTCAGCCTACAATATACTGCTAGGTATGCCAGCTTTGAACAGGATAGGAGCAGTTGCCTCCACAAGGCATATGAATATAAAGTTGCCTTCCCTTGAAGGTGTGGTGATCACCATTAAGTCTGAACAGAAGGAGGCGAAGAAGTGCTACGAAAACAACCTTAAAATGAAGAGAGGGTTGTTTTCTGTCACTACCAGACCCCTAAGAGAAGACGGGGTGACCTGCGTATGTTGTAGATGGATGCTGCCCCTTCAAGACAAAGTGTTTGATGAAGCCAAATGTGTAATTTTCCTTAGTGTTTGTATTTTGCTTTAAGGATGTCTTAGGTATAGATTAGAGGTTGTTTAAAGTAGGCTTTTTGCTGGGTAACTCACCTCTTAACCCCTGACCATGTGATAAGAGCAAGCACAAGTTTTATGAAAATGTTTTTTCACATGTTTTGCAAAATATATTTTTTACTACATAGAAAATGAATCTATTCTTCTCTAAATGAATAGATTCTTTTCTTCAACTGATGCCTTGATTAAGTGTTTTTGAAAATCATGTTTTATGCATCAAGTATCTTAACTAAGTTTTCATTCCATCAAAACGATTGTGTTTCACTTGTTAAAAAGTTGTTGTTATCGTTTTGAAAATGAATCTGTTCTTCTCTAAATGAATAGATTCTTTTTAGTCTGGTGCCATGTTTCTCTTAAACGGTTTTCCATAGTTTTATCCTTGCAGCAGGGAGTTTGACTAAGTCTCCTACATATAACAAAATCTCTCACTGCTTTTGAAAATAAGTCTGTTCATTTTATTTTCAACCTGTTCTTTTTGTAACAGCTTTAACTATTTTTTGAAAGTTTGTTATAAAATGTTTCCTATAAAAAGAGAGTTTGTTCTAGCTTTAAAGGTTGTTCACATAATTGAGGAAACTGGGTTTTACAACTAAGATAAAAGAGATTTCAGAGGATTGGCACGAGTTCTTTAAAGTGGCGCCTGCGTTCTTCCGTCCGAAGGGCATCACTGTGCAACAGTAGCAAGATAGCTCGGTCATGAACGCCGTCTTGAATTCGTCCCTGAGGTGCATCTTGATTTGGTTGTACTCGGAAAAAGTGTTCAAGAAGATGAGCATCTTGCAGCCCGAGGCGCTGTCTACCAAGGCATCGATGCTTGGTAGAGGATAGGTGATAGCTGTCGTTTTGCTGTCAAATTAATATGATTCTAGCGTAGACTTGTCTAACACTAGAGAGATGATAGTATAATTGTGGACAAATGTCCCCAATTCGTCTCCCAACGAATCCAATAGTAAAATTAGTTGATCAGGGTTTAAAATCTATTTGCAAGCAATAAAAGTTAGCAATAACAATAAAGATAAAAAGGGGGTTTGAGATAGTTGTGCAGAAAATATAAAAGAGATTAAAATAGAAAATAAAATGCGGTTGATCCTAAGTTCTTCCACCATTGAATTCTTCATAGGTTCTCTAAAGATTAATCTTTTCTAAATCCTCCAACACAGTTAAACTAGATTGAACATGCGCCAATCTAATTCAACTGAAACTCACCAGTAAAACATGCGTCTACTGGTTTAATCAATACCCACTTTGTTCCATGCGTATACTCCACTTTAGATTTTGTAAACAGTTTCCACTTTCCATAATTCTTTTTATTTTGTAGAAGATTTGCTTCCAATTCTGTTTCTGGAATCTTGTAGCTTATTTTCTCTTTCTTCTCCTCAAAATTTGTTTTCTGTTTTGATTCAAAGAAGCAACTTGAACTTTTGCATGTTTGGTCCATTCACAAAGGTAGATGCTTCAAATAATTTACCCTAAAAACACAAAATTACCAAAGATAATAGTTAAGGCCCAAATAAACCCAATTATATGAATATTAATTAAAACAATGGATTTATTTATTATTATAGTCCAATAATCTATGAATAAGGCTATTGAGTGTGAATAAATATATGCTCATCAAATACCCCCACACTTATCCTTTTTCACTCCTGGGCAAAACATTCTAAGGTTTAAAAAGAAAAGAAAACAATGCAAATAACAAATAGCAAATTCTAAGAATTCATAATGAAAGACATGATATAATTTCAAGAAATCAAGGAATCAAGAAAAATGTGAATTGAAATTCCTATATTTTAATATACAAGCAGGTAATTGAAATTGAAGGTTGAATCAAAATTGACAAAACTTCAATGATGATATGATTCCAATAACAAGATAGAAATGTTTCATAGACATGTTATGGAGTCAACTTTAGTTGGAATATGAATAGGCACTTTTCTAGAATTGGATCAATGTTCTTTCATTCAAGAACTCACCAAATCTTAAGCCACCAAACGAAAACTCATGTATAAACCCATTTCTTGTCAAATGAACCGATTGAAATGTACAAGAATGTAAAAGCACTGATTAAAACTATCTAGAAAACAAAATAACCGAACAAAAGCATGAAAGAAAGCTATTGAACCGATTAAAAATTGCTAACAACTGAAATGAACCGAACAAAACAAGAAATGGAACAATTGAACCGAACAAAAGTGCAAGAAAAGCCTAAGACATGTTTCTAGAGTTTATTTTGGACATGGATATCTATGAATAAGATGGAAGGGAGAAGAGAACTTATGTGGTTGGAGTCCTTGGAGAGGAACACGCCACTTGGAGGATGCAAAGCTCCAAGATGAGTGTAGATGTCGCCACTTGAGGCTCCAAGATTGCTCTCAAGATAAGACTAGGTAAGAGAAGACACAAGTCTCTCAATCACTCACCAATTTGGGAGACATTCTGCACTCAAAATATCAAATCTGTATTAGAAAGACTCAAGCCCTCCTTATATAGGAGAAGGACCGGTCATGAAAGTACAAGAGGCTTACAAAAGAGGCTAACTAAAGTTCCCTTGTAACTCTTCCACTTCTAGTGCCTAAAGTGAAGGAGGAAGGGATATCTTTCTAGAATTTTCTAAAGCTAATATCTAAAGATGCTTTACACAAGAGGTATCTTTAGGTTTCCCTCTTAGCACCTACCTAAACACTATTCTATATTATTTACAAATTTATACAAAAGAAACTATAAAGAGAGATATTAATTGAAGCCCATTCTTGAGTCTTTTTTTGGCTTTAGGTTTGGTCCTCTCTTTATTTTAATTATTCTTTAATTTTTGAGAAGACTAGAAGGAAGAACTTCAAATGTTTGGGTGAATGACCTCTTCCTCCATTAGTAAAATCCTCCCTTATTTGATCTCTATCATACTCCTCGAGTTGGAGAGAATTTGACCACGAATTCTGAATCCCTGCATATAACAAAGTCAGTTTACTTGTACAATTAACAGTTGAATAAAAAAAAAGGCAAACATGACTTGGAATTTGTAAGCAGTGGGAGTTCAGAAAAGGAGGACCTATAAACAGACCAAGTTGGAAAAAATTGTTTGGGAATGATGATATTTTTTGGAAAAAGTCCTCTTAAATGGTAAAAACCATTAGGAGGTATGAAAAAATCATCCCTAACATTCTTTAACCAAGTTGGTGTTGAAATAGGAACCTTGGGTAATGAAAAAGATAAAGAAGAAGAATACCTTTGAGGTTCAACTTGAGGCATAGCACGAGTCAACATGATTGATTTAGTGGATAAAGTGGTGTGACTCAGTTTAATAGTTACTTCTTTTGCTTTCTCATTTTCTCTTTTAGTTTTCATTTTTATTTGGTCCTCATGAACCTCTTTGGGAGAGAGGGGTTTTAAGATAACCTTGTGCCCTTGGATGGAAAAATACATTGTATTGGATAGGCCATCATGTAAAACATGTCTATCATATTGCCAAGGCCTTCCTAAAAGAAGATGAGTTACTTCCATGGGCACAACATCACATAAAACCTCATCTTTATACTTTCCTATTGCAAAGTTAACGAGGATTTGTTTGTTAACCATGATTTCACCTTCGGTACTTAACCATTGCAATTTATAAGGCTTGGTATGAGAGATAGTGGGTAAGACTAACTTCTCCACAACTCTTGTACTAGCCACATTAGTGCAACTACCCCCATCAATAATCAAGGAACATAACTTGTTGTTGATAAGACAACGGGTGTGAAAAATATTTTCTCTTTGGGTATCATCCAAAGATTTTGGAATTGTTCCCAACATTCGCCTTATCATCAATAAGTCACCTTCACAAGGACTTTTGCTCTCAATCTCACTTGATGGCTTAGAAGGTGAAGAACGCCTGGATGAATTGGAATCATGCTCACTAACTATTACCCCATTATGCACAAACATATTCCTTTTAGAAGGGCAATTAGAAGCTATGTGACCATATCCCAAACATTTAAAACATTTCTTACTAGACAATTTGGTTGGTGATATATGAGTAGAAGTAGAAGGCTTAGACTCTTTAGGTGTGAAAGAAGAATCTTTAGAAGGAAGGTTTGAAAAAGTTTTTTTATTTTTCCAAGAATTGTTGTAGTAGCCATCATTGGGAGAAGTTTTAAAAGAATTTTTCTTTGTGTACCGGTATGGGCGAGGCCGAGTCCACTTGACCGAGACCAAGGGAACCTGGCCGAGACCTCAGAAGACTTGGCCGAGAGGCCGAGACCTTAGAAGGCTTGGCCGACACAATCGAGACCACTGGAATATGGCCGATGGCCGACCCATGCCATGATGATTTGGCCGATGGCTGACCCCTACTACAGTTAACGCTCAAAGCAATATCGGTGAAGTTAATCTATCATTAGGAATTGGGTAATGCAACCCTAAGCGGTATCCACCTCGATAAACAGGCCCAACAAGGTAGGCCCATTAGAATAATATAAATAGCACGCATCCCAAGGAGTAAGGTATGTCATTTATTACTGTTCACCTACCTGAGAGCTGACCACCCGCTTTGCTGACTTGAGCGTCGGAGTGCCTTCGCAGGTACCCCCACCATCCGGTGTTCAACCGAGGCCGAGTGCCGAAGGGGAAGCAGGAGGACGAGAAGAATCCCAGCTCACCACCCAGTCACCTGACCGACCGAAGGAAGGGGAAAAAGACTTCAATAGTTCTCTAGGTCCCATCTCCCTAGCAGGAACACTTTGCAAGTTGGGATTCAACCTTCATTGCAAGGTGAACCAAAGATCCCAAAGATGAATACTCTTGAAGTTCAACAATATCTTGAATATCCCTTCTTAGACCAGTCACAAACCTAGCTATCATAGCTTCCTCACTTTCTTTCATGTGTACTTTAAGTAAAAGCGTTTTTAACTCCTTAAAATAAGCATGCGCACTTAGCGTTCCTTGTTAAAACCGTTGGAGCTTCAACATTAGGTCTTTCCTAAAGTGTGGTGGCACGAATCTAAGGCGCATACACTCTATCAAATCGTTCCAAGAGACCACGGGAGGTCTCTTGTTATAGCAAACGTCCGTTACAAGGCTATGCCACCATTTCATGGCATAATCTACAAATTCTAAGGCGACTATTTTCACCTTTTGGTCCTCCTCAACCTTATAGGCTTTAAAAATTTGTTCACATTTAGCCTCCCAATCTAAATACACATTAGGATCACTATCACCATTAAAGCTAGGTACTTTTACAAAAGAAAGTTGAGGCTTTGCTTCTTGGTGATGTCTTTGTTCACGGTGATGACTTTCTCCATGGGAATGATGATGATGCCTCCTTCTCCTATAATTTTCTCCATGGCCGTGAGCATTGGAAGAATCTTTGGAAGAATGCCTAGAAGAATGATGTCTTCCATGAATGGAATGTGAAGATCTTTCTTGCTTTAATTCAACTTTTGCTAATCTTTCTTCCAATCTTTTCATAGCTTCATCTTTGAGAGTAAGGGCTTGTTTTGCTTCTTTTAACTCATTAAGAACATAAGCCTTATGAGTAGAATGTGGCTTGGAAGATTCAGCACTTGAATATGTATCCATTTTACAAAGAAAACATCAAACACAATAACAAACAATATTAAGAAAAACAAGGTTAGCAAAAAGAACAATTATAGAGATGTACTGAAAATTAAAAGTCACTCAAGTCACTCCAAGAAAGAATACTTCCCTCAACCAATCTGCTCTCGAGGCCTTAGTAACCTCAAATGAAAGATGTCAAAGCAAAAGCACTCTATCTCAAAGCCAAAGCACCACAAAACTTAAAGAACAATAAAAGACAAACAAGAAAAGGTGTAAACAAGAAAGGGTACACAAAAGGAATACAAGAGTTATGACAAACACAAAGAATGTGAATAAAAGACGAGCAAGAAAATAAGGTACTCAATGAAAAGGATGGTACACAAAAGAAACCTAGAGAAAAGCACTAGAATAGATGAAGAAAAACAAAAAAACACAACTACTGGAAAATATTTTGGTACAAACTGTGCGTGACTTCACAAATTTATCTGGAATTATATAAAGCGAACTGAATTATGAAATTGTAACCACAGTAAGTTCAAGATGTTATCTCAACAATGGCACTGGAATTACACAAAAACAATAAGCCAATTAATTGCGATAAATTTTGCAAAATTACTGCCAGATTACCGTATTTTTTTCGGCAGAATTACACACTGATCGTATTTCATTTATCATTTTTTTGTACCTAGAATTTTGATGTATTTATTTTTTCTATTTTTTATAACACTTTGAAGAACTCAAATCCAGAATTTCAGAAATTTCCAGTAAGCAAATCAATTGCAATAAATCGAAACAGTCAGCACGTTTTCAAGAAAACAGAAGAAACCTAACAGGAATGAAAAACAGAATGAAGAACTAGCAAATACATAATAGAAATGATGTTTAAGAATTTGTATAGGTCTATTACACAAGTATGAACTTAATACTAAAAAGAAACTGCACCAAAGGATGAAGAAACAAACACATAAAACTGTACTTAACACAAAATCAAGAAACAAAAATTACAACAGAAGGACCACAAAGAATTGATAACATTTTTGGAGAAACATGACTTTGACTAAACTTATATGGATTCAAAAATCAAAATGACACAAACAGAATGTAGTAACAACAAAAAAACAACAAGAAATACCCAAAATAAACCTAAAACAGAAAGTTAACAACAAGAATGGACAGTTCTTGAATTAAAAGTGCCAAAACAACTCAAACACAAACAAGAACAAACCTAAGACTCATGATACCACATGATATGATTCCAATAACAAGATAGAGATGTTTTATAAACATGTTATGGAGTCAACTTGAGTTGGAATATGAATAGGCACTTTTCTAGAATTGGATCAATGTTCTTTCATTCAAGAACTCACCAAATCTTAAGCCACCAAACCAAAACTCATGTATAAACCCATTTCTTGTCAAATGAACCGATTGAAATGTATAAGAATGTAAAAGCACCGATTAAAACTACCTAGAAAACAAAAGAACCGAACAAAAGCATGAAAGAAAGCTATTGAACCGATTAAAAATTGCTAACAACTGAAATGAACCGAACAAAACAAGAAATGGAACAATTGAACCGAACAAAAAGTGCAAGAAAAGCCTAAGACATGTTTCTAGAGTTTATTTTGGACATGGAAATGTATGAATAAGATGGAAGGGAGAAGATAACTTAGGTGGTTGGAGTCCTTGGAGAGGAACACGCCACTTGGAGGATGCAAAGCTCCAAGATTTGTGTAGATGCCGCCACTTGAGGCTCTAAGATTGCTCTCAAGATAAGACTAGGTAAGAGAAGACACAAGTCTCTCAATCACTCACCAATTTAGGAGAATTTTTGCACTCAAAATATCAAATATGTATTAGAAAGACTCAAGCCCTCCTTATATAGGAGAAGGACCGGTCATGAAAGTACAAGAGGCTTACAAAAGAAGCTAACTAAAGTTCCCTTGTAACTCTTCCACTTCTAGTGCCTAAAGTGAAGGAGGAAGGGATATCTTTCTAGAATTTTCTAAAGCTAATATCTAAAGATGCTTTACACAAGAGGTATCTTTAGGTTTCCCTCTTAGCACCTACCTAAACACTATTCTATATTATTTACAAATTTATACAAAAGAAACTATAAAGAGAGATATTAATTGAAGCCCATTCTTGAGTCTTCTTTTGGCTTTAGGTTTGGTCCTCTCTTTATTTTAATTCTTCTTTAATTTTTGAGAAGACTAGAAGGAAGAACATCAAATGTTTGGGTGAATGATCTCTTCCTCCATTAGTAAAATCCTCCCTTATTTGGTCTTTATCAAATGAACACTCTCCTACTCCCAAGTGTTTAGGGTTTGTATTTACACTCATCACCCATGCAGACAAACACTACCATATGCTTATCAAGACTCTAATATTCACAACCATCGAAAAACATGCAATCAAAGATCAAGAGGACTTTATAAGGGATGTAGTGAGGCTAAGGTAAAGGTAGGTAAAAGGGGAAAAAGAGGCTTAAAAACCATAGAAAAACAAAGGAGCAATGGTGGGTAGGTCTAAAAACAAGTGTAAGTATTATGACACTTCAACTCCTCTTTTTTATTTCAAGATATAATTTTTTTCATATAGTAGACAATCAATCCAATGTATTAGAGGATCCACTCTTATTTTATTTATTTTGCTTTGCTTTTCTTTTTCTTGTTGTATTCCTTTTTTTTTCTATCCTTTTTTTTTTCTTTTTTTTCTTCTTTAAAACTAAAGAGGTAAACTATGAAAATGACATACACCCCCACACTTATTCAAAAACCTAATCCCAAATGATTTCAAAGCTCCTTCATCTTCATCTTCAGCTCCTTCACCTTTTTTGTTTTGAGGCTTGTAATGACGGTTAAAAATAAGAAACAGGTTATAGGCTCAAAGGGCTAACAAATGGATTATCATAAAGGTAGGCTAATATGGCTAGTGGGTTAATTTAAACAAAGAATGCCTCTATCATATCAGTTCATGCACGTAAATCACAGTGGTAAAACAAAGAATCAAGCTAAGTTCTAGAGTATAAGCAAACATGAGTGAAAACACACTAAAAAAAATAATTATGATATATTAATTAAGGCTCAAAAACTCACTAGGGACAGTTTATCAAAAGATTCAACCCAAAATTTCTCATAACCAACTTATTTATCAATTTTTAAGAAAATCTAAACAACAAAGATAAAGAAACCAAGATTTTCAAGAATTATAAAACATGTCAGCCAATTATAAAACATGTCAGCCATTAGACAATCCTAAAGAGCTTATTTATTTTAACAAAAGCAAAAAGAAATTCAAATAAATAAAAGAAAAACAAAAAACACAAAAACAAATCAACAAAAGATAAATCCTATATTTTGTCTTTTCATCTGATTCTTTTTTTCTTGATTTTCTAACACATCAAACTGTATTAATTCAGATTTTCATAATTTTTCTTCAACGTATTAAAATTTCATAACAAAAAACAGCCAGTGCAAAATTTGAAAAATAGAGGAGTCCTAATTCTGGAATTTAAAAACAGAATAAGAAACTTCAAAAACACAATGGAGTAGATGTATATGAATTTGTATGGAACTAGCATACAAATATGAACTCAAACTAAAATAAAAATGCACCAAAGGATCAACAAACACAAAAATATAATTCTGGACTCAAATCAAATCAAGAAACCAAAATTATCAACAAATTCAGCACAACAAGGATTTGATGACAAATTAGGAAATACATGACTAGACAAAACATCATAGGATTCAGAAAATAAAATGACTTAAGACACATCATATGAACCGAATAAAATTTCAAACAAGACTCAAACAACCTAAAATCAAAACAGCAACACAATTTGATATAGATTTCTACACAAAATATGAAAATAAGAAGCTCAAGAACAATTTGAACATTTTGCACCGATTGAATTGCTTCAAATAGCAACTAAATCAAATAAAAAGCAAAAAACAGCAAGACAACATGAAGAAGTGATGAACAACATGGAAATAAGAAGAACACAAACATAAAATTGTAAGAAGACACTTAGCTCTTGTGGAACCTATGCTCATGATACCAAATGATGGATTTGTGTCTTCTTCTTTGCGGTTTTTGAGTGAATTTGCGGAAGCTTCACGGATTGGTGGTGGAACAAGATCTTCCTAAGAGTGATGGTGATCTTGAAGGTGCATGAGAAGTAGGAAGTTGAGAGTGGTGAGGCCAACTCTCTTTGGAAGGTGAAAAGTTTCGGAAGATTAAAAGCCTAATCCTAAGAAATTTTAGGCAAAGAGTGAGAATGACACAATTTTGGCAGCATTTCACTATTAAATTAATCTTGTAAATACATGAGCCAAATCACTCCTTATATAGGACTTGGAGGCTGGACTTGCCAAGAGAAAAGTGAGGGAAAATTAAACCTAATTGAGTTTGAAAGTTGGTGCCAATTGTAGCTCACATGACAAGTGTGATAAGGTGTGTCTCATGTGATGCTAACTGGCCTAAAGTGACCGGCCTTAGTTAGATTAGGAGTTTCTAGAAACCCTAATCTAACTTAGGTTGGTTTTTAGGAGCCAAATTTCAACCTAATTACAAATTAAACAATTTTACAAAAGAAAATTCCTATGTTACTTTCACAAGAATTTAAAAAGCTATTCCACACTAGAGTTTATGACATGTAAAATGTGTCCTCTTGACCCCTTTTTGACCATGACTCTAGTGGTTGCCTCAAAGTGACATTTTGGTGGCCTCTCAAAGGATTGGTGCTGGGGCCTCTTCCATCATGCAACCATCATTGTTTCATCCTTGGTGTTTAACCTCACCACCTGTGCCCCAAAATGGTTGAGGAGTTCTTTCAGGGACTCTCCCTGATATTGTCTTACGTCAAAAAGATCGTAAGAGATAGGTGGGAGAGCCCGGTTCGCGATGTACTGCTCCCTAAACAGCTTGGACAGTTGCGTGAACGACGTTATATGGCCATCAGGGAGGCTAATGAACCAATCCATCGCCGTTCCCACCAGAGTGCTCATGAACAACTTGCATCGCACCGCGTCAGAACCCCCAACCAACATCATTTGCGTATGGAAGGCCGTGAGATGAGCCTCTGGGTCCTCTACACCCGTGAAGGTGGCTTTAGGGCCCACGAACGTGGCTGGTATCACGGCGTCCATGATCGCCTGCGAAAATGGCATTGAGAATTCCATGGGTGGTGTTGTGGCTTCTTGATCTTCCATCTCACGTTCCCCCCTTTGATTCCGCAACCCCCTACGCAATTCCTCGTTGGCTCTCTGCAATTCTTCATTTCTTGCCAGTGAGGCAGCCAGATCAATATGGATGCGTTCTTGATCTGCTCTTGATGCAACCACCATTTCTTGGAGAGCCTACATCATTTCCATGATTTGTTGTAGGGTGAGGCTTTCGCCTCCATTCGAGGCAACGGATCCTTGCCTCGTATTTCTCATCTTTCTCGATCTTTCTTGTTCTTGTGGATGGGACAACGTTTTAGATCGTGCCCCACGGTGGACGCAAAATGTTCCTGTCATTTGACTCGATTATCTTCGCGCGCCTGCGACGATCACACGCCCAAAAATCCCTACTCTCGTTCGTACCCTTCTTCGATCAAGTACCTTAAATCACAAGGACAAAGGAAGCCCTAGAGGCCGTTTGCACTCTGATGCTTAAGTCAGTGTAGGGCTAAGAGACACCGAAAGTAAGCTGTAAGAAAAGCTCTCTCTGTGTAACTGTGTGTGTATTCGCGTCTAAACTGCGTAAAACTGTGCATACCTTATTCGGTTTGATAATACCCTTTATATACTCTAGGGTTTCCACTGATTCCGCTAACCATAATTAGGTTTATTGAGGGAGTGCCTTAACGTCGCTATCACCCACTCTTAGGGCAATCTAGTGCGTAAGGCTCCCTTACTGGAATGCAACCTCTGGCGGGATGACCACCTGAGTACCAACTCGTGCACCTAATCGTCCTGGGAGTGCTCTAGCTGTTCACGTGCCATGCATGCAGTTTCACCCCTGGAACGTGACCCTCACAGGTCATATCTTTCCCAGCGGTTCTCTGCTTCGTGTTACGCCTGAACGCGTCCTCCACACCACACGCATGGACCCTCGTGACCTAGGCCTCTCTCTGACTGATAACTAGCGTGTGGTCTGGGATCCACCTCTCGTGGCCCAGCTCTGCTGTTCAAGTCACCGATGTCCGATCTCTCTACATTGTCAAGGACACATCAACACATCCTGGTGATCGATGTCTGACCACTCTTCGGTATCTTGGCGCACGTGCCTTGCGAGATACTGATCCATGCTGCTCGTGGGACCCATCTTACATGGCGCCATCATTACTAGTGGTCAACAACGTCCGAGGACTGGTCGGTACATATATACATAATCGTTTAAAAATAAAAATATTTAAATATTAAAAATAAATATTTAATTAAATATTTTTAATTTTTTTTAATCATATACTTGAAAACATGTTTTAGAAAAGAGGAAAAAAAAATGAATAAAAATCAAATCCGTGACAATACTTATTTCATATCTTTTATCTTTTCTCAAAGAAATGTTGGACCATATTTAATTATCTTCAAATACATAATAATTATGTGCAAACATAATCAGTTAGATATTTAAATTTAATTGATTATATTTGAATAAATATAATAAAATGAATAATTAAATATTTATAAATAAATTTTATGACTATAATAAAATGAACAATTAAAATAAAAATATTAAAATAAGTAATAAAATAAATTTAAGAGTTTTTATATTAAAGCAATTAAATAATTAAAATAAAAGTATTAAAAATATTTATTTAATTTTTGATAATTTATTTTAATATACTTTTATTTATTAAAATTTTGTATTTTATTTTAAATTTAATTTTATGTTAAATATATTTAAAAAAATTACTTTTTTATTTTAATTTATTTTATAAATTATTCTTTAAATTTATTAATATAGATCAAAATTTATTTTATGACATGGTCCCTTTTTCTCAGTTCATAGCATCTTCTGAAATATCTTTCTCTTTTTTCTTAGTTTTTCCAACTGAATCCAAAGAAAGCCCAAGGCGCAGTAACAGAGTTATTCATCAGGTTGTCTATCTGTCAGTCTATCTACTCTACAGATGCGATGGACACCGCCACGCTCTCACTGTTGTCGCCTCTTCCCACTCAGCGTTTTCTTTCATATGAAAAACCAACTCCTACTTGTTACGTCCTTCCTTCTCACAACCATTTTCTCAAACACTTCTCCTACACTACTAACCTTAATCGCAACTCCAAATTCAGAACTCCAGAAGCCGTTCTCGATACCTCTCCCATAACCCCAACAGCGCTCACCACTCCCACTCTCAGAGAATTATGCCAAGCTCACGTTCCTGAACATATATTGCAAAGGCAATTGGAAGACCTTTCTCGTTTTTTTCTTTCTTTCTTTTCCTTCTCTGCTTTGTGCTAAGAATTTGAAGAATATGTTACAGGATGGAAGATATTGGATATGTAATGCCCACAGATATCCAGAGGGAAGCTTTGCCTTACCTTTTTTCCGGGCGTGACTGCATTCTTCATGCTCAGGTTATTTATATTTTACACCTTTTCTTTTTTTGTTTTTACTTGCGTGCTGATCCATGTTCATGTGTAGGCTTATTTTCATTTCTTCTTTAGACAGGTTCTGGGAAGACACTCACATACCTGCTTTTGATTAACTCCATCATCAATGCTGCAAAATCCTCTGTGCAAGCCCTAGTCGTTGTGCCCACCCGGGAACTCGGAATGCAAGTAAGAGTGTTCTTGAGCTGTGATGTCGTAATAGTATGTAGCTTATTTTTACTGCAACATGTCAGGGGTAATTCCCTTGGAAAGGGCCACTACTGAGTGCTAAAGCATGAACCAATTTCAATTATAAGGTCACTAAGGTAGCTAGGACATTGGCTGCAAAGCCAACTGGAGTCGTTGGGGAGCACAAGTCATGTTCCATCATGGCTCTGCTAGATGGAGGAACACTAAAAAGACACAAGACTTGGTTAAAGGTAGAACCCTTTTGTATTTTTCTTCAATGAGTTCTATTGTATTGTATTTTTAACCAAATACATTCAGTGACTTAACAATTGAATGCTGCTGCAATTTTTGAATTCTACTTAATACCACAGGATGTCCGCTTTTTTAATCTATTTTGGGGATTATTTGAGAGATAATGGGTTTTCTTCTTGCTTCTCATACTTTTCTACCTTCTGAGTAAATTTTATTGACTCTTCTGTACAATATCTAACTATGTTCCTGCTACAATTAATTTATTCTCTAATTTATTACTTTACTCTCTTCCATTTTTTGGAAGCCACGGATATTCATGGATGCAAATGCTTTGAATTATAGATACTGTACTATCAATTAATTTTAGGGTACTGATAATTTGGAATAAAAACATTTAACAGCTTAAAGTTAATTGAATTTGTTAAACAGTTGTGATTTTTAAGAGAGTTCTTTAATGCGAGTAGTTGTTATCTAAGTTTGTAGATGTGACCGATTGGTCAAAGTAATGATAACCTATGTTCTTAGGTATATTTTTGAGTCTTCTGTTGTTTTGCTGTTCGGCCCAATAAATAAACTGTAAAGCCTAACTAAAGTTGTTGAAATAGAGTGCACTCTCTATATGTTTATATGCAAATGGTTAGCGGATGGGGTGATGAGCATTGCCGATTAGGCATCAATGACCAATTCCTTGAGTTTTGTGTTTTTTTTATAAAGTTGTTGAAATAGAGTGCACTCTCTATATGTTTATAATGCAAATGGTTAGCGGATAGGATGATGAGCATTGCAGATTAGGCATCAATGACCAATTCCTTGAGTTTTGTGTTTTTTTTTATGCTTGAGACCTTTATAGGAAAATGGTTTGAATATTCTAAAAGTGCTGTAGTCCTTAATTCTTGTATAGTGTAGCATATACAATTTTATGTTTTAAATATTATAAATTCTTACTATTGGAAGTGCTTATTTGATCTTAGGGAAGTGGCTTATGACTTTTCTTTAAGCTCTGTTAAACTTTTTTCAATAAGCTTCATGGAAAAGCTTATCAAGATAAGTTCTTCTGGTTTATGGATAAACTCTTCGACAAAAGCTTATTGAATAAGTGCTTAAGTTGTTTACCCAAATATATCCCAAACCTTTACATATGACATGAGAATGATATACGACTGCTCATTTTGAACACACTGCTTTCATTTACTTTGATTTTTATATTCTCTTAACTGGTCGCTGGCATCATTAAGTCTTATAGAAAAGACCCTTTTCCTGCTCCATTTGCTTGTTTAACTTTCTCAAATTTCAGGCAGAGCCACCAACAGTAGTGGTTGCAACAGTTGGGAGTTTATGCCAAATGCTTGAAAGACATACTTTTTCGCTTGAAACTGTGCGTGTGCTGATTGTTGATGAGGCAAGAGTTTTAAATTTTAAATTTAAATCACCTAGTCTTTATACATTTTTTAGTAAAATGTAAAAGCAAATTTTCAGATGTCTTGTTTTTGTTGTCTCTGCATGTTTTAAAAGTAAGAAATATGACTGCAGACCACCACCCAACTATAATTGCTTTGAAAAAGTTATTTATATCAGGGCTCAGCTAAGTGAAGTAAATTGAAGGTAGTTTGAAAGTGTTTTTTAGCATATTCAATTTCATTATTTCACATCACCATGAGTGGAAATCAACATTTCACCTTTTAGAAATTACCAATTGTGATATATGAAAATTACAAGACTTGGAATTATATATTGCCAACTTCTGTTCTTCATTCTTCTCCTCAGCAATTTCATAAATATTTATTTCTTATTATTTTGTATTATTTTCTGCTTAGGTTGACTGTATTTTCAATTCTTCAAAGCAAGTGAGTTCTCTTCGAAAAATTTTGACTTCATATTCATCTTGCAATAACCGTCAGACAGTCTTTGCCAGTGCATCTATACCACAACATAACCGATTTATTCATGACTGTCTGCAGCAAAAATGGACAAAGGTAAGTTGGTCTGATTGTATGTGTGTCTGTCTTTCAGGTACCTTAAACTTTCTCTCTGACTTCTTTATTTGTTTTTCAGAGAGATGTGGTCCATATTCATGTCAGTGCTGTGGAGCCCATGCCATCTCGCCTATATCATAGATTTATAGTAAGAAATATTGTTTATAGAATAAATAAACCTTGTGTATTTCTAGTTCTACCATATAAAAAATGTATGCGTCTTTCTCTTTCAATGCTTGGTTCGCATATCAGACTGTCACCCTTAGATCTTGGAAAGATTTATATAAAATTGTTTAAACTTCAACTTCAACTTTTTGTTAGTCTCTTGTTTATTAAGTACTTATGTTTGCTATTAACTAAATTCTTTTGCTATTTCAATCATCAGAGATGTGAAACCGAAAGAAAATTAGAAACCCTGTTATCCTTGGTACAATCTGATGCGCCTGAATCTGGCATTATATTTGTTGCTGAGCAGGTATGCTAAAAACTTTCTTCTCCTCCTTCAGTTAGATTATGGAATAACAATTTTGCATCAATGAGATTATGCAATCAGTAGGTCACGATCTGGAGTAGAGGAAGTTTACTTTAAATTTTAAACATTTTACATTATTATATGCCTTACTTTCGGTAGTCCCAGGCATGAGAAACAGTATAAATTGCATAATTATCATTCCCTAATAAAATACTTTCCCATGAGGTATTGCTATTTTGTGCCTGTACTGTTGGATTAATAATTGCTTTTGCACGTATAAACCATTTGACATTTATATTCAAGTAGTTGTGATTGTCATTAGTGCTTGAGCTGTTGAACAGTTTCTCGGATCAAGATCCTCTAAATTGCAAGGTTCACTTTTGAGAGTAATTGTATTGCTGATGATCATTGATTAAAATCTTGCTTAGTTTTGACAAAATACAAGCACCTGGGTAACAAACTATAGAGTTAGTGTTAGATATTATTAGATATAATTAGATATTATTTGATATTATGAGATATTATAGATATTGTTAGATATCTCATATTTATGTAATGGGCTTAGCCCATATGTTTCTTTTTCCTATATAAACATAACCCTATGTGTTCAATATACACAAGGGATTTACCCTATTCTTTCTTTTCCTTTAATATGGTATCTAGAGCATAAGATTATAGTTTAGGGTTTAGGGTTCAATTTTTATTGGTGAACCCACTATTCACTGGAATTTTCCAGCCACCACCCCACTGTCTCGCCGGACCTTCGCCGGAGCCGCCGCCGGAATCTCGCCGGAATCGCTGTCGGAGCCTTCATCTTTGTTGCTCCCGCCAATTAACCGGTGACTGGATTTGTCCTTATCTTTTATGGCTTCTTCCGCTTCCGCTGCCACTATGGCTTCTTCTTCAGTCATTATGCCGGATTCATCTATTTATACTAATTACGTCAATGTTCATCTTTCCATTGACAAATTGGATGGAACCAATTATGACACTTGGGCATCAGATATTAAATTATGGCTTAAGAGTCAAGGTTATGTTGATCATCTTACTCATCCTACTCTTGCTGAAAATGAGGTTGTTCGTTGGTCGAAAATTGATGCTCAATTATGCATTGTTATCAAATCGACCATTCACTCATCTTTAAAACAAATTTTTCGTACCTATGAAACATGTTCAGAAGTTTGGGAACAAGCAAAATTATTATACACCAATGATACTCAACGTCTTTATGGTGTGTGTCAAAATCTTCTCACAATTGTTGCTCCCAAACGTCTTGATGGTACAATGGCAGAATATCTAGGTAAACTTCATGCTCTTCTTCATGATTTTAATGAGTTATTACCTCCTGCCTCTACTCCTTCTCAAGAACTAGAACAAAGATCCAAGTTCTTCATGTTATTGGGTTTACATGGTCTTCCTGATGATTATTCTCACGTTCGTGATCAAATTTTGGGATCTCCTATTGTGCCCAATTTTACTTCCACTTGTTCTACCCTTTTGCGCGTGCCAAGTAAACACACCGCTGATATAACGTCTCATGTTGATGACTCTTTTGCTTTAGTATCTCAGCATAATGATCGTACTCACCCTCACAAGCCGGGCAAAGGGCGTCACAAGTGTGACCATTGTGGCAAACTTGGCCACAAAATTGACAGATGTTATGCCTTACATGGTCGTCCTCCTAGATCTGTTGCGGTTGCTCAAATTGCCCCTGTGCAACCTTCTACCATGGACCATACTTCAATTGATACCCCAAGCCAGCCTGCTATTTTCAATGAATTTCTTAAATGGTATGAGGATCGTCAGAACCCTAGTTCCACGGCTTCTGTTGCACATTCAGGTACATCTTTTGTTGGCCTCACTCACTCCACTTCCCATGGCCCTTGGTTTCTAGATTCAGGTGCCACTGATCACATTACTGGTAATAAATCTTTTTTCTCTTCCCTATCTACTACGGGTTATTTACCTTCAGTTACCATGGCCAATGGATATAGGGTACCATCACATGGTGTTGGTACTATTAATCTTTTTTCATCTTTATCTAATGATAATGTTCTTTATGTCCCTGGGTCTCCATTTAACTTATTATCCATTAGTCGTCTCACTCGTTCCCTTGACTGTGTTATTTCTTTTACCAAAGATTCTGTTACTTTACAGGACCGGAGTTCGGGACGGATGATTGGCACCGGATGTGAGTCTCATGGACTTTATCAACTACAGATCTCTGCACATGTTGGCGCAATTATGGATTCTCCATCTCTCATTCATGCTCGGTTGGGTCATCCTAGTCTTGCCAAGATGCAACAGCTTGTTCCAAGTTTGTCTAATGTGTCTACTTTATCGTGTGAGTCGTGTCAGTTAGGGAAACAAATTCGTAGTTCTTTTCCTCGTAGTGTCTCACAACGTGCTTCATCTCCTTTTGCCTTAGTTCACTCTGACATTTGGGGACCAAGTCGTATTAAGTCTAATTTAGGATTTCAGTATTTTGTTACTTTTATTGATGATTATTCAAGATGTACTTGGGTATTTTTAATGAAAAACCGTTCTGAGTTGTTTTCTATATTTCAAATATTTTACAATGAAATTAAAAATCAATTTGGAATTTCCATCCGAATTTTGCGCAGTGATAATGGACGTGAGTATCTTTCTCATTCTTTTAAAAATTTTATGGCTTCTCATGGTATTCTTCATCAAACTTCATGTGCTTATACACCTCAACAAAATGGGGTAGCTGAGCGCAAGAATAGACATCTTGTTGAAACAACTTGTACTATTTTAATCCATGGTGATGTTCCTCAGCGTTTTTGGGGTGATGCTGTTCTTAGTGCATGTTATCTCATTAATCGCATGCCATCTTCAGTTTTAGATAACAAAATTCCTCATTCTATTTTATTTCCACATGACCCTCTCCACTCTTTACCTCCCAAAGTTTTTGGGTCCACATGTTTTGTTCATAATTTTAGTCCTGGTCTTGATAAATTATCTCCTAAGTCACACAAATGTGTCTTTTTAGGGTTCACTAGATCACAAAAAGGATATAAATGTTTCTCACCGTCTTTAAACCGTTATTTTATTTCAGCAGATGTCACCTTCAGTGAATCTTCCCTTTACTTTAAGTCTTGTCCTTCTCCTTCAATTTCTTCATCTAATCAAGTTAATATTCCTCTTGTTGTGCCTAGTGCACCTAACAATTCACCACCGCCGCCAACTCTTCAGGTGTATAGTCGTCGTCAACCATCTCATCGTCCATCAGCAGACTCTATTCTGGTGCCAACACCTCATCCCCCTCCGGCTCCTATAGTTGAACCTCCGACTGTTGAACCTGATCTTCCTATTGCTATCCGTAAAGGTATACGTTCTACTCGTAATCCCTCTCCACATTATACTGCTTTGAGTTACCATAGACTATCTCAACCCTTTTATACCTGCCTTTCGTCTATTTCTTCTGTATCCATTCCAAAATCTGTAGGTGATGCCTTAGCCCATCCTGGTTGGCGTCAGGCCATGCTTGATGAAATGAATGCGCTTCAGAATAATGGAACTTGGGAACTTGTTCCTTTACCATCTAGGAAATCTGTTGTTGGTTGCAGGTGGATTTTTGCTATCAAAGTTGGTCCTGATGGTATTATTGATCGTCTCAAAGCTCGTCTTGTGGCTAAGGGTTATACCCAAATTTTTGGTTTAGACTATGGTGATACTTTTTCTCAAGTAGCAAAGATGGCCTCTGTTCGCTTATTCATAGCTATGGCTGCTCTTCAACAATGGCCTCTTTATCAATTGGATGTTAAAAATGCTTTTCTTAATGGGGATTTGCAGGAAGAAATTTATATGGAGCAACCTCCCGGTTTTGTTGCTCAGGGGGAGTCTTCTGGATTGGTATGTCGTCTTCGCAAATCCTTATATGGCCTCAAGCAGTCTCCTAGGGCTTGGTTTGGAAAATTTAGCAATGTTGTTCAACAATTTGGTATGACTCGCAGTGAAGGCGATCATTCAGTTTTTTATCGTCACTCGAGTGCTGGTTGTATCTATCTTGTAGTATATGTTGATGACATTGTTCTTACAGGCAGTGATCACCATGGCATCTCACAAGTAAAACAACACCTTTGTCAACACTTTCAGACCAAAGATCTTGGCAAACTCAGATATTTCTTGGGGATTGAGGTAGCACAATCCAATACTGGTATTGTTATCTCTCAAAGAAAATACGCATTAGATATTTTGGAGGAAATTGGGTTGATGAATTCGAAATCTGTTGATACTCCCATGGATCCCAACGTCAAGCTTCTACCCAATCAGGGGGAGCCTCTTTCAGATCCTGAGAAGTACAGGAGATTAGTTGGAAGATTGAACTATCTCACTGTTACTCGTCCTGATATTTCCTTTGCAGTCAGTGTGGTGAGTCAATTTCTTAATTCTCCATGTGAAGATCATTGGAATGCAGTCATTCGTATAGTGAAGTACATTAAAGGCTCTCCTGGAAAAGGTTTGTTATATGGTCATAATAACCATACTAAAGTCGTTTGTTATTCAGATGCTGATTGGGCAGGATCTCCATCTGATAGAAGGTCAACTTCTGGTTATTGTGTCTCCATTGGTGATAACTTGATCTCTTGGAAGAGCAAGAA
Organism: Phaseolus vulgaris; assembly: GCF_051622355.1. Classification (NCBI taxonomy): domain Eukaryota; kingdom Viridiplantae; phylum Streptophyta; class Magnoliopsida; order Fabales; family Fabaceae; genus Phaseolus; species Phaseolus vulgaris. Next base: position 14,314,818 of record NC_143500.1, read on the forward strand.
ACAAAGTGTTGTGGCAAGATCTAGTGCAGAAGCAGAATATAGAGCTATGGCCTCGGCTACTTGTGAGCTTATTTGGCTTAAACAGTTACTTAAAGAATTGCAATTTGGAGAGGTTACTCAAATGACACTGATATGTGATAATCAGGCTGCTCTTCATATTAGCTCAAATCCAGTTTTTCATGAAAGGACAAAACATATTGAGATTGATTGTCATTTCATTCGAGAAAAGATTATATCAGGAGATATCAAGACTGAGTTTGTTAATTCAAATAATCAATTAGCAGATATTTTTACTAAACCCTTACGAGGACCTAGGATTGATTACATTTGTAACAAGCTGGGTACATATGATCTATATGCACCAGCTTGAGGGGGAGTGTTAGATATTATTAGATATAATTAGATATTATTTGATATTATGAGATATTATAGATATTGTTAGATATCTCATATTTATGTAATGGGCTTAGCCCATATGTTTCTTTTTCCTATATAAACATAACCCTATGTGTTCAATATACACAAGGGATTTACCCTATTCTTTCTTTTCCTTTAATAGTATAACTATGGTTTTATCATGAGGTTACTTACATTTTAGAGGACGTAAGGTCCTTTTTTCTGTTATGATAATTTCCCTGTAACACTGCTTAGTTTCATATTTATAGGACTTGGTTGCATCTATTGATCATTACTTAACAGTTAGTGCCCTTCAAATGATTATCCCATATTATATCTACATTTAATATCTGTTAGACTTGGTCATGTATTATGTGAAATATTGACTAAATATTACATATTTTGTTATGCAGTCTGAGAAGTCCAAAAAGTCTGGAAAGGCTCCATCAGCATCCCTTCTGATTGACTTTTTGAAGACATCATACCAAGGTGATTTAGATGTCCTCCTCCTTGAAGACAAAATGAATTTCAATTCACGAGCAGCTTCACTGTTGGTAAGTGTCAATCAGTGGATTGATATTGATAGAACGTTTCTTTGGTAACCCCCTAATTATCTGTTCTCCGTGCATTTTTTACCACTGTATTCTGCATCTAAATTCATTTTAACAGTCATCCTTCAGTCTAACTTGTAGCTAGGTTCAAAATAAGTTTTGATTATAGTTAATTTTTAATAAAACCTTGTCAAGAAATAGTAGCAACACATTCTCATTTCCCATTAGATGAATGGGTCTTACTATGTGACTCTCATTCTCCATATGGTGGATCCCACTCCCTAACTAGTGGGGGACGCACATAAATTACAATTAATAGGAAATAGAGTGTTGAAAACAGTCTTAAGAGGTGTGTTGGTAGCATTCTTCAGCCTTGAATCCTTGACATTACTGCCCTGGCCTTGGGAAATAAACTAGTCAACCAAAATTTAAGGGAACTCTTTGATGAGTATTGGCTGGGGATGATGACATTGACTACAAGTGGGGAAAATTTAGTTCAAGAGTCACCCCAGTCGTTTGCCTAAAACTTACTAGATTTCGAATTCTTAATTTGACTTCTATTTAAACCTTCTCTTCAAAATTCTTAAGCCTGTCGGAGGCAGTAGCATTAAAATGTGTATTTTGTGAGTAAATGATAAGCTAAAGTTGAGGAGGGGAAATGGTTGGTAACAACAGTTATGTTGTTTCTTTGATTCAGGAGGTTAGAAAAGGAGGTGGCTATCTTCTTGTAGCAACAGATATAGCTGCTAGGGGGTTTGACCTTCCAGAAATGTCTCACATTTACAACTTTGATCTGCCAAGGACTGCTATTGATTATCTTCATCGAGCAGGCCGAACATGTAGAAAACCCTTTTCTGACATCAATTGTACTGTTACCAGCATTATTGTTCCAGATGAGCGATTTGTTCTCCAGAGGTATGAAAATGAGTTGATGTTCGACTGTGAAGAGCTTATTATTTCATAAACCTTGCTAAAGTTTCATATTTTAATCTGATCGACTATAAATATGGTGTGCCTCAAATTGACTCTATTTTTTTCTAGCTTTTAAAAACGTTTTATATTCTGGATGATCTTCATCATGTGGGGTACCCATAGAATATTAAAATAACAAGCTACTGAAGAAAAGAAAAAAATTCCGGACTCTGCCAAGAAGGAATGAGTGTGTGGAATTCCAGCTGCACTCAGAAGGATAAAATTAAAATTCTAGTAAAGATATTGTTGAAAGTTTTTTTTTTGTGGATATGTTCGGAAGATGTTAGACAGAAGAAGGGAGGATAGTTTATTTTTACGCAATTTTGAGAAAAATATTTATTAAACAAACATAAAGGGTACATTTAAGTAATTTGATTAAGCACTTGCTCGATTATTTTTTATTATATCAACTTTTTTATAAGCCTGTTTTGAAGTTTATAAAAAAAATATTTCATCATCTTTTGTCTAGTAAAACTTATTTAGATAAAATAAAAATAACAAGTGGAAATTGAAATTTTATTTCTCTCTTATTCACTTACTAACTTGATTGTGAATTTTCACTAAATTCTATTCTCATTCTTCATCATCATTGAACTCATTTCATTATTTTTCATACTTGACTCATTCCAAAAAATCAATGATTTTCCTCATTAAAAGAGCCCATCTAGAAAAGTTCAGTGCAACTGTGTATGTAAACTTGTATATATTACACTGCTGTGAAAATGTATAATTGAGGCTGATAATTATTATATATAAGTACATACCAGATATGAGATGTGAAATTATCTCTATCATTTCGACAACACATTGATATTTAATGTTTAAATCCTTTTTTTAAAATTATTATTCATAAAATTTAAAACATTCCCATCCTTAAATTCATGGTGAAACGGGGCAAACAAATCGCGGGCAAATTTATTATATGATGAGTCCATCTTCAATTACTGAGTTTTTCAATACAATGGTAACCCCAGAACGGATGTAAAACCCTTCTGAAGATCTATCAGCCTCTTGTATGCCCTGTAAGTCATTAAAGGCAGATTTAGTACACTTTTCATATAAAAAATCACAATCTCGTTTGTGGTATCTAAATGATTTTATTTTTAGTTTAAACTATTGTGAATTTTCATGATATCCCAGTAAAAAGAATATGTTTGTCTCACTTATTTCAGGGTTTGTAAGAGAAAATTGAAGTGAGGTTCTTTTGCTTGTCATAGAATTTAAGCGAGATTAATTAGTTATTATACAGTGATTTAGTGAATTGGTAGGTGTATCACGTTGTCTTCTTGTAATGCTATACATATTTAGAGTAGTTTCAAGAGCATACCTCTGAGTTTGCTATTACGACATTCTTTCCTATTCTAGCATTTTTGTCAATAATACAGTCCCTGCAGAAATGTGGGAAGTGAGTAAAGCGTGAGAAAGTAATGGTTAAGATAGTGAGCATTGTAATGCATACTTGATTTTTGTATTTTCTCCTATTCCTATTGGAACCCTTCCTTCAGCTAAGAGTTCTGCCACTTCTGCATCGGTTTCATAGAAATCAGCACCAAGCATCACAGTATCCTGCAAAGAAGTGTAATGCATCAGAAGTTATAGAACTAGATGAGCGCACACCTAAGAAAAATTTTATGTTCTACAGAGAATACTATTATATTTCTGCTGAACAAAAGATATATATGTTAACCTATAAATTTGAGACTTGATGTACCATAACAACTCATGTATATATGGCAATGTTTATAACAATATACATCGTCATCTTGTAAATTTTTTCAAGTAGACATGGTTAGATGGTAGAATTGATGCACCAAACCTTTAGATGAACGTTTGAGTTTATTCTGGATCTGATTCCAACAACACTGTGCTCTATCAAGGAATTATTCAAGAAGCTTCCATGTGATATGATTGAATCAACAATCTGCATGAAGGGACAAATAACAATGTTGTGGTTGAGATTTAAAAGCAGAAAAGAGGTGGTTCTCTGGTGTGGGATGGGGATACAACAAGGTAAGTAAAATAAAATGTTGAACATCTAAGCACATGAATTCCTCCACATTTGTCGGTACCGCATTCTGCATATGATAATATAGGATGCAACAGTGTGTTAAATGAATTGTTTTGGTTGTATGCCTAACGAATTAAGTTCACTCTTCTCCATGCAGTAAGGCCTTGGTACGTCTAGTTTGAATTACAAACAAAATTTCTCACGAGCAAGTTTGAAGAACTGACCTTGCTATTGTCAATCTTTGATGGTGGTAAGTTTCTCCTGGACGTATACATTGGTTTTGCTGCATCGTAAAAGCTAAACCTGGATGGCTGAAAAATCGCAGAAGTAAGCTCTTTTAGGCAAGAAAGATTTTGGATCTCAATCATTGAACAAGGAAAATAGTTCTATGAAATGAAATTGAAAAGGATGAGATGAAAAACTGTTTGTAGTTAAGTTTTTCCATTTAACAGTTCAATTTATTTCTTATGTTCACCTCTAGCACGACCTTCCACTAATAACTAATGAACTCAACACAATCAACTCATTGAAGCTCAACAAGGTGATTTGACACTCACATGCTCAGTGAGGGCAAGATTTGCCTCAAAGAATGATCTGATGGTTCCTATGTCTTCCCAATAATCGTTGAAGAGATAAGCCTGCACACAGATTGTCACACGATAGGTAAATTAGAAGCAGAAAAGATTCTCATGCAATGATTTTTTCAGTCCTACCTTCATATAGTATTCTCTAGCTGAGGCAGGAATAACCTCTGATCCAAAGTCGTTTGCAGTTGGAAAGCGCCATCTAAATTAAAGTAATTTGTAGCACTTAACAATCAAGCTTTGCAACAAGATCAATTTATTCTCAGTGCATATTTCTGTATTTTTATAGAATATATTAATAGATGAAGTGAACCAAAGGAAAAAGCCTAACATTTTGCTAGATATTGATCAGTACCTTAGTAGATTAAGAAGTATCTCCTTCTTGAAGACGTACACTCCCATGGAAGCAATGTATGGTTTCTTTTGAGCTTCATCCTTCGAAAGGCCCAAAACGGTTGTATCCACTTGCTAAATTATAAGGCAGTACGTATTAGCAGTGGTTCTAGTTGTTGAACTTTTCGGGAGTGTTATTACTATTAGTATAATTAACATAAAGTGTACCATTGCTTTCAACTCTTCTCCTTTAGGCTTTTCACTAAAGGAAAGGATCCTTCCTTTGTTGTCTATCTTCATCAGACCAAAATCTGAGGCACGGCTGTCATGGTTGGACAAAAGAGTTTAGAACAGTAATATATGATGAATATCACTAAGCTTAGATATTGATAGAAATTGTTGACTCAGCTAATCTTTTGGGTTGATTTTTCATTTGGGTTTTTGTCGTAAAAATGCTAAAGAAAAAAAATGCTAGTTTCTAATTCAGATTTAGCCTGCATACATGGATTGGCTTTAATGTCTCATTCATTACATTAACAAACTCATAAGAATACTTCAAGTTAGTCGGATACAAGAAAGAGAAAATGAACCATTGTGATTTCAAGCTATAGATGGTGGTGATCATGCATATTAAAGCATATGGGACATTTTGTAGGTGGTATTTCGGAGGTGACATTGATGTCTAATACTCAAGGAACTCACTTTCTATCAAACTGTGCAGAAAATCCTGAACTCTATTTAATATTTTTCTCTTTTATTATGGAGTACATTTAAAGATATTTTAAAGTCTTTCTCTGTGAAATAAATGTAAATGTTGTTTGCTCTAGGTGCTTTTTTCAACCCATACAAAAAATTCTTTAATTTATAAATCTTCTCTTCTTGGCCTTCAATCCAAAGCCTTGAGGTTGCTCAACATAGAACTCTTATTTCAATTCACCATTAAAAACCCTGATTTCACATCCAATTTGAAATGATTTTCACTCTTTTTGAGTTGCAAGAGAAATTAAAGTTCCAACGGTTAAACACATCACAAGAGCAAAAGCCTCTTCAAAATCAATACTGGATTGTTGTGAACAAGCCTTGTTTTATTTTTTATATTGAGTCATTTACTTTATTTATTCATTTCATAGTTTCTTTGTTATTTGGCGTTTAAGACAGTTCCCATCTCTTATTCTTTTCAATTACATCAAATTCTTTTTGCATTACCTTACTCCAAGATTTTTCTTCAATTGCCTTGCCAAAGTTTTATGGTTCCAAAACAATTGCACATTGCATAAATATTACTCAAACTCTTAATTTTTTTGATGAGTTGAGCTTGAACATTATGAACTTGAACTTGAAGGACTTTATGAGGATGTCATAGACAATAATTATTTTCCTCTCTAACCATCAAGTTGAATTTTCTCTCGTAATTAAGAAACTAAGAGAAAGTGTGAAACATATGCTATTTGTGATTTTCATCACAACAAAAATTCTTCCTTTTGAATAAAAAGTTCTGCAATCTGGATTCTCAAATCAAAGAGAATAAATGCTTCAAAATACTCAACATATTTTCATCTAATTTTGGCTTTAGCACATAAAGGTATCATGAATGACCTTATCTGATTTTTGTGTTGTAACTCCATGCTACCTTTACAATCTACTTCAACACATTCCTAATTGCCTAATTTAACGTTTTAGTTAGGTGAAGAATTCATGTTAACAAATTTTTTTCTATCTTCGTATACTACAATCATTATCCAAATACCATACTTTTTATGCTATTGAGTTGCCTTTTGCAAATAAAGAACAAGTTTCCTTCACCATTTTCTGCTTCAGCAAATGAATTGTGATTTTGATTTCCAAAATGGAAATTGTTTTGAAAATACCCAAACCTATTGTAATTATAATACTCTGAGGTTTACCTTTATTCCAATAGTTTTTTTTTTTTATGATTCTTCTTCTTAGATATTGCACACCATTTGTTTGATCTTATTATTTCCTCTTTCATATGGGTTTCTTCCTCTTTTTGTAATTCTTCCAAATGTGTCACCTCGTTTATCAATCTTTATGTTTGACCAGTTACTAACATAAAGAATCACTTTAATACTACTAACTTTCAATAAGAATTCATTGTCTACCAAACCCTTACGACACAGCCTATTAATCAACACATTTGCACTAATTTCTATGTTGAAGTAATTGGAAAGTTAGAATGTGTGAGGCAAGCAACCTACCTGTCGTCCATTGGCAGACAAGAAAGAGTGATATCCGCACCACTCTCCCGATGATTCTGCGTATGAAAATGAGTAGAAACATGTGAGAGTCAATAATTTGATTGCATCAGCTGAATTGAAAGGGGGAAGAATTATTTGATTTTATGGCACAGTGCCTTACTCTAACAAAGTCCATATAGTCCATTCGATAGAGGTGATCCCCAGAAAGAATCAAGACATCCTCAATGCCCTTGCTTCTTGGATCCTACAACATGAACATGGAAGTATATTCACACTGAACTCCAAACTAGCATTTAGATTCTTCTTGGCCTTTGCCGTGATAGGGAAAAAAAATAAAGCCCTTTCCCCTGAAAACAGAATTCATCTAAATGTTCCTTGATTGACTTGTACATCTCAACACCTTAAATTGTGAATCAAGGGGAATGTTCTACTACCCTGGAGTTGGATAGCAGCAAAACCACATTTAACAAGCAAAGCCTGGGAAATTCGAGTTATAAAATGATTTGGAACTTTGGCAATCTGAAATAGAGTAGTCTATGGTCTGTCATAACAAGTAACGAGATCTCTTCCACATCACTGATCTATCTCCAATCTCCACTTCCCAGCCCAAAAATGTAAAATTACATAACTGAGATCATAAAAAAGAGATTTTATATAGATGTTGTAGTTACATCAATCACTATAACTTAATACCTCAAAGAGCCAGTGGAACTGTCGCACAGCATCAGCAGTACCTTGAAACCACTTTTTACCTGCCTCCCCTGGGGTTTGGGTTGCTGCAAGAACCTGAAAGAGAACATGCACTCTTGTAACCTTCAGGAGCATAGTTCTTACTACTTGATAGTCTTTTTTTTTTAAGATCATTAAGAACTCGAGCATAATTGTTAACAGCCCGTATGCATAAACTGACGTAAAATGCAAGCAAGTAAGAGATGGAACATGATGGGAGATACCTCTACGTAGCCATCTCCAAAGGTGACTCCATTACCAGAGTTGTAAGCACGTGCAATGTGCCTGTTGAGTGAGGCTGAGTTATACTGAGTGAGAATGTACACCTTATTGATGCCACTGTTGATGCAGTTACTCATTGGCACATCAATCAGCCTGTAAGCACCTCCAATAGGAACCTACCATAGCAAACTCCTTAGATGTAAGAGCAGCATTATGATATCATATCCCATTAGTCCCATTTTCATTTTCTTCAGCACTTATTTTCCACACACACATATATAAATATATAGGCACCATTAGTTGATAGAATAACTATGAAAATGGTAAAGTAAAAAGGAAAATAAACTTACAGCAGGTTTGGCTCGTCGCTTAGTGAGAGGAAAGAGACGGGTTCCAGCTCCTCCACCAAGTATAACTGCCAACACTGTCCTTGCGTTTCTTCTTTCCATTTCTAGATCTCTCAACTGCACTATGTACCCCATATTCCAATTCATCTTGTTCAAAACGGAATAATGCTATGTTGCACACACTATATAACTCTCACAGATTATGCATAAACCCACATGACAGCATTAAAATTGAAGTGCTTTTGCGACCTTGGTATCGACTCATAACACTTGTTACAAAATTTATGTATATTTTAAACATCAGTACACTTGAAAACTTGATGTATGCATGTCAATCAAGTGTTATGAGAATTAAGTAACAATTTTCTTAGTTTTCAAGTGAATTAAGTGACAAATTCTAGTTGGTATCTAAACAGATTAAATTTAAAATGAATGTCATTGGTTTTATTTCCGCATAAATAAATAAAAAAGGTACAAAAAACTGAGTCCCGTTAAGTATACAATGTTGGTGATATGGTGGACCTAAGTATCCAACCATGAAGCATGGGCCATGATATATTGAACAACTCGCTTCAACTCAGTAAATATTTGTACTATTGCCCTAAAACTCTTCTATCCCTTGACTCTAAATTTTATTGACATGTTTACTCATATAACAACCCTGCACCAATTACAACAGAAATGATAAATAATTTTTTGATAAAATGTGGACCTAAAATATTGATAAATTTTGAAATTGTATTGTATGATATTACAGATGTAAACTGATATATCTTTCACTATCTTTTCCTTTAAAAAGTGAAATATTATAGTAAAAATGAGAAGTATTTGTGGTGGAAGAGAAGGAAATAAAAGGAGTAAGGTAGACCTTGGATTCAGTGGATAGGTCAGCTGTGAGAGACATGCATATACGGTGTTGAGGCTTCACATTCTTGGTGTAAGCACTTCTGGAAGCACCAGTTTTTAACTGAACCTTACGTCCCATAAGTTCCCCATTGCAAAACTTGACAAGCTTCCAGTTCCGACCACACCCCATTCCATGCAACTGCACTGAGGAGACCGTTATCTGGCCGACGGCAGAGGCTGCCATTTTTGCCGGGAGAAAAATGGGAATTTACGTAGTTGGTAATCGAAGGTTGTCTTGTGTGTGTATTTATGTTCTATAGAAGAAGCAGAGAGGAAGCAGCAATGTGTGTGTGCAGATTTGCTTACATGCATATCCGGGTATTTTGGAGGATTGGGCCACGTTATCCAAATTCAACAGCATCCACCAGTTTGGTTTGTGTTTGTTACTGTTATTACAAATAAGTGAACATGTCCAAGTCCAATGACACTTTAGTCCTTATGACCAATTGCCGAATATTCCATGGGTTTAGATTAGCCCTGGAATTTGGTCATTCGTTGTAACTCTTTGCTGAGGAATTATTACTTGTGCTCTACTTCCGCTCACAAGTTTCCAGCTTCAAATTTGGTTTTCAGTGGGAAAAAGTGGTTTCTATCACCCTCTTGTACTATTCATGTAGTTCGTGCAAAATTAAGGAACATGTCTCTCACCATAAAAATTATTACCTAATCATTTGACTTTGTTTCCCTTTGGTTGTTAAAAAATGCTCACGTTGTTACAGTTTGAATTGAATTGAATTGAATCCATAGAACTGTTCATGCATATCATCATTCGATTCAGTTTGCCACCATTCATTTCAACCAATGGCAGGAGTCTTGTTTCACCGAAAACAAATATTAACCTTTTACGGAACATGCCAATATTGATTGGAAAAGATTGCTGATATTTTGAATTGCAACATATTACAACTAAAAAAATAATAATTTACAACTACGATGTAAAATAAAATTTTAGAATTCTATTCAATCTCTTTAAATGCGGCAAATCTCTTTAAATGCAGTCCGCATTTAAAAAATCTAGCATTTGTTTGTCAAAAGTAACGATTGCATGATCATTCTTTCAGAAGTTAATGTTTATCTTAACTTCATACTATTTTTTTATGGTTTCTTTTATTGTTCAAACAACACTTTACATGTTCTTTGATCCTGCCTGTTGACCGGAGCGCTGGAGAATGCCTCGTCAAAGGATCGACGTGCGCGCCGCTTTTCACTTCCGTTCCTCCTCTGGATCTATCTCAAGAACCTGCAAAGAAACGACACGGCGCCGCTGCGGCCGATCGCACTCCGACGCTCAAGTCAGTGACGGTATCACCAAATACTAAGAACTGGAACCGTGCAAACTCTCTCTCACAAACAGCTCTGTCACTCGCAAGCGTAAAGTGTATGAACTGAACGTGCGTACCTTAGAAAATCTGTTAAGAACTCTTATATACCTGGTGGTTTTCTCTCTCCTGGCAGTTACAGACTTGGACACGTGGCTCGTATCCAACTGTACACGTGCCATCATCTGGAGGCTCCCTGACTTGGCGCTGCTTCTACTCTCATTTTGGCTAAGTCACCTATGCATGGTACTGCCCAGTGCATAGCTAACTCAGGAGTGCGATCTCTACTGAAACTGGCGAGGTAGGGCCTTCATACACCTTCCCTGTGGTCTCGCCGGCCGCCTTCATAATCTGCTTCTCCTTTATCTTCGGCGATGTGCTTGTTCTGGCGATCTCCGACTGCCTGGTCGCTTGAGTCTGCGTCTGGCGACTTCATCCTCAACCTGGCGATCGCCTATTCTGGTAAACTGGAGATCGGAACACGCCAGCTTAACAATCGGCGACTACACGTGCCTCCCGACTTCCTTCCCAACTGCCAACCTGGCGCCTTGTCAACACGCCTACACTGTAGCAGGGTGCCACGTCATTGCACCCGACCACCAGGGCGGTACACAAGCCCCCCAGTCTTAAGCGAAGACTTGTCTAGCGAAAAGACTGAAAAAGCCTTCGTTAACACCGGTCTACGTGGCATGGACGCAGAATTCCAAGCGATAGTACTTTCTGCTGCTCTGACGCTCCACCAAACCCTTCGCGCATCGTTCGACACGTGGCTCTCATCAACGGCTATCTTCATCTGCCGTTAGCGCTTCCCAAAACCATTTCGAAAACCCTTAAACCCCTTACGCTCCTACTGTTCCATCACTTCCTTCACACTTGCATACGCTCTCATTTCCTTCTGCGAAAGCTCTCGACGTTCCTCGACGCTCTAGATCACCACCTCCCTTCAACGTTCTCCTGATCATCGAAAGGTAACTACTTTCCTTCATCTGCTGGGTTCCCTTGCATTTTCACCGATTTGCATCATCCTGTAACTGTCTGGTGCATACGCTGTGGGCTGTTTTTCCATTTCTCCTTCTGCGTAACTTAGGGCTTTGTCGATCGTCGCAACGAACTCGCATTCGTTCGTCTTTCACCTTCCTTCTATGATCGAGTCAGCCTTTGTAACCCTCCTGATTATTTTTTTCTTTCTTCTTCGTTTGCAGTTGCTATCATGACTCGCACGAAGATCACCCCGAACCCCCCTCCATCAGCGCGAAACCCTCCTTCACAAGCACACGACTCAACGCAAGTTCGTGGTGCTCCCTCTTCGCAGGCTGTGAGGCCTGCGTCTTCCCAAACCGCTCTGGCCCAGGCGACTCCACCAAACGCTGGAGGAGCCCCCATCCCTCTGCCAGACTTCAAGACTTTATACCCATGGGCTAACCCAACCCTCTTAAAGGAAACCTCGTCGGTGAACACTGCGGGAGCGGTTCTGCGATTGACCAATGGGGACGAGGCCCACCAATCGTTTCACAAGGAGCACGATGAGAGAATGATGGTGCTGCCTTGCCCCGCCGCTCTGCCAGTGTGCGCCGATGATAAAGTGAGCGCCGACGGGCCCTTCTGCTTCGTCTACACCACTTTCTTCAAGAAGGTCAAACTCAGGTTCCCTCTTACTCGATTTGAGAGGGAACTCTTAACCGAGCTCAACATCGCTGCCGCCCAGCTTCACCCCAACAGCTGGGCGTTTGTCCAAGCTTTCGAGATAACGTGCGCCCACCTGGGGTTGCCTGCGTCAGTAGACGTGTTTTTATTCCTGTTTGAGGCCAAGCACCCAGGAGATCGCCTGTGGGTCAGCCTGAATGCCATTGCTGGGAGATCCATTTTCACCATCTTCCAGCAGTCGTACAAGGATTGGAAGGGGAAGTTCATCCAGGTTCGCGCAAATGACAAAGACACTTCCCTCCTCGACAGTTTCCCCTTGTACTGGGTGGACAAGGGGAAAAAGGAGTCCAAGAGCTGCTTCAGGAGGCCCAGAAGTCCTGATAGCATGGGAGCTTTGGACCGAAACCTTTGCCTATTCTGGAAGAGGGTGGCAGATGCCCACATAACATTCTTGACCCCCACCCTGATTTCCTTCGAGTTCTTTGAGGACCAGTTGGAATTCCAAATAGGTTAGGACGCTACACTTTTGTCTTGACATTGCTTCTGATATTGTTTCTGGGCGTCTTGTGCGACACACACAAGACTTTGGTTTTATCTTTTCTGCATATGCCTGTTTTTGCTGTCTCATTGCCTTGTACACTAATCTTTTTTTTCCCCTTGGAGCTAACTCACGCACTTTCGTTCCATGCAGATACCATGTTGGGTAAGAACATGCTCGCTGACTTGAAGGCGCTCGCCCGCAACCACGGGTTGGCGACCGGTTCCCAGACGGTGCCCAACTCGGCGGTCGAGAAGGCCATCATTCATGGGCGATCACCGCCTAAGGAGCCCACCCAACGAAAGAAACTAGTCCTTAAAAGGCCAAAGCGAAAAGCCCCCCAAGTCGTCCAAGAGGAGGAGGAAGAGGACGACGAGGTCACTGAGGATGGCCTCGTCACAAAGAGGAAAAGGGTGGCACCACCTTCACCACCTGCCCCACCCCCTCTTCCAGCTTCAACACCACCATCAACACCTGCTCCTCCTCCCTCATCACCAACACCACCGGCCCCTTCATCACCAGTCCAGGCGATTCCCCTGGCCACCGCGCTACCAGCAGCTGAGGCTCAAGAGCCAAACTTTCTGGAGGACCCCCCAAGTGCCTCTACGCCTCTCATCTCAGCTGGAGGGGGCCCCCCTTCAAATGCTTCAGCTGCAGAGAACGTTCCGACCGGGGATGAGGTTGCTCACACCTCTCCAATTCTAATTACCGAATCCCCGGTTGCGTCGCCACGCCAGGAAGCAAACACTGAAGATCCTGCTAAGGAAGGTGGCGGCGAGAACCCTCAACAAGCCCCCCTGGCGCCTCTCCAAGCTTCGAACCTTTCCCTCGAAGTCACAAGAATGTGGGAACCTCTGACTGCCAAACTCAAAACCATAGCAGAGGATATCCCATCGATCATAACGAGGGCTGTGGAGAGCTCCACCAGGCGGCTCCAAGACGATGTCTACCACCTCAAGACCGAAAACAGCACAATGAAGGTTGAGGTGGAGAAAGTGGCATTCAGCCTGACGCTCGCGGAAATGGAACACTCCCGAGTAGAGGATGCCCTAAATACCGAGCTTAGGCTTGCGTGCAAGGAAGCTGCTGACCTTCGCCGCAAAGTCCATGAACTTGCCCAAGAAAAAGTTGAACTAGAAAGCAAGATCGTGCCTCTGCGCACCAAGGCGAGCGACCTGGAGGCTCACATTCAAGCTGACGCCGCCAGGGTGCAAAAGCTGGAGCAGAGGTCGATTGATCGCGAGAAGCTACTTGGGCAAGTAGAGAAAGCGAGGGACGACGCCATGGCTGATCTCGCCGAGGCAAACAAGCAGAAAGGGAAAATGGTTGCCGAGTTGGCCCAAGCCCGAACAGAATCTAAGAAGGTTACTGACGACCTTCTTCATGCTCAAGAGACCAACAAACAACTCCAAAAACAGGTTGAAGAGCAGGAGCAGCAGATCAAAGAGCTCAAGGAACAGGCTGAAGGACTTCAAAGGCAATTTGAAGAACTTAAGCTGAATTCTGCTCAGATTCTGACTGCTGGGTTCGAAGCCGCTCGGGAGCAATTCGCATGCTTATTCCCTGATCTCGACCTCAGCATGGTGTCGTTGAACAACGAAGTAGTGGATGGAAAGGTCGTTCCCGCCGAAGACTCAACCAACTCCACCCCATCTGCTTCTTTATAATTTCACTTGTATTTACCTTGTAAAAACCTTTGCATAGGCGTTTTGAACAGATACTTATTTCAATTGCTGAACTTGGATATTCTCTCACTTGACTTCTTTTAAGCGCTCTATGAACTTGGATATTCTCTCACTTGACTTCTTTTAAGCGCTGTAGCCTTCTTTGTATGTTTAACTTTGTCGGATTTAACTTAGTGATTTTGCGAACGCGACCTTTGACGTAACCGCCTCGAGCCAACTCAAACTTAAGCAAAAATCACCTTAGACAACTTGTACTCTTAAGGCAACTAACCTCGTTACAGGAATACCCTTCAAGCAGCGAACTGTAACTTAATCATTGGCTCGAACAACGTCCCACCCAACCTGCTTTATCAAACAAGTCTCTAAACCTTCTCGCCGTCGTTTGAACTTTTCCCGATCGCCAAAACCTCTTGGTAACACCAGCTTTCCCCAGCCTCATGCTTTGGAAGTCATTTCTTTATCTGGGGCAGAAATGCCCTTTGGGATCTTCCTTTACCCCCCTGAACTTCAGAGCTGAAGACCGGCTGGCTAGGCGCTCTCTTCGAACCTACCTTAGCCACCTTTCAAGCTTCTTCCACCCTCTTCGCCATACCTGAACTCGTTCAAGACGAGAAGGATTTTATCTTGCCTATACCCGCATATAAGCGAGAAGGTCTTTATCTCGCCTGAGCTCGCTCATCGGCGAGAAGGACTTTTACTCGCCTGAACTCGCTCATCGGCGAGAAGGACTTTAAATGGCCTTAACTCGCTCGACGGCGAGAAGGACTTTAAATGGCCTTAACTCGCTCGACGGCGAGAAGGACTTTGTCTGGTGCCTCAACTCGCCCAGGGTGTACATCTCCTCCCCCCTGGATGCACTTGGGACCTTTTCTTTCTCGCCTGCGCTCGCTCAACGGCGAGGAGGTCTTTACCTTGCCTCGACATTGCCCCAGGAGTTACATCTTCTCGCTCCCAGAAACACGGAGGACTTTTTCTCTTTCTCGCCTGCACTCGCTCAACGGCGAGGAGGACTTTTAACTTGCCTCGACATTGCCCCAGGAGTTACATCTTCTCGCTCCCAGAAACACGGAGGACTTTTTCTCTTTCTCGCCTGCACTCGCTCAACGGCGAGGAGGACTTTTAACTTGCCTCAAAACGCGCGAGGGCGTTGAGGTCTTCCATCTGGTGCCTCCGATCGCCGAAAGACGATGAGGACTTAAAAACTTAACTGGTGCCTCTAATCGCCGAAAAGCGATGAGGACTTTAAAACTTAACTGGTGCCTCTAATCGCCGAGAAACGATGAGGACTTAAAACTTTTTAGAAAGCACGCGATATATCTTTTCTTGCCTTAAATCATGTACGAATGACAAGGTCTTTCTTCAAAACTTTTGAAAATAGCACACATGCAATCTGAAAACACCTTATACTTCGAAAACTCTTCTTTTATTGGGTGGCCTCATTAAAAATCCTCCTTAGGGAAAAAAGAGTGCCCCCTTGAAACTGTTTTAACAGAGACATTTGTAATATAACATTTGTGTTTGTCTTTACTTACAAAGCTCTCAACTATAGTACAACTTCAGGTGTGTGGCGTTCCAGGTACGAGGGATCGCCCCCCCTTCCAGCGTCTCTAAGCGGTAGGCTCCGTTCCCGAGTGCCTCGGTTATTCTGAACGGCCCAGTCCACTTGGGTGATAGTTTGTTCTCCATCTCGTACTGGTGGGCCTTCCTCATCACTAGATCGCCTTCTCTAAACTGCCTTGGCACCACCTTTGAGTTGTACCTTCGCTCGACCCTTCTCTTCACCGCCTCAGCCTTCAGCCTTGCCTCCTCCCTGACTTCATCCAGCAGATCCAGGTTCAGCCTTCTTTCTTCATTCGAGTCTTCCTCTACAAAGTTCTGGAATCTCGGCGAGCTCTCCTGGATCTCGACTGGAATCATGGCATCACACCCATAGACCAAGCTAAACGGGGTCTCATGGGTTCCTGACTGCTCGGTGGTGTGGTACGCCCAGACTATACGGGGCACCTCTTCAGCCCAACTTCCCTTGGCTTTCTCAAGCCTTCTCTTCAAACCTCTCAACAACACCCGATTAGCTGATTCCACCTGGCCGTTCGTCTGAGGGTGCTCGACGGATGCAAACACTTGTTGAATTCCAACCCCTTCGCAAAGCTTTTTCAACAGGTGGCTTGCAAACTGCGTCCCATTATCTGATACCAGGCGCTTAGGCACTCCAAACCGGCACACAATGTTCTTCCACACAAACCATTCGATCTTGTGCGCGGTGATCTGGGCCACTGGTTCTGCTTCAATCCACTTGGTGAAGTACTCAATCGCCACCACCAAGTACTTCATCTGCCTGATCGCCAGTGGAAAAGGTCCCAGGATGTCGATTCCCCAAGTATGAAACGGCCAAGGGCTATAGATCGACTTCAACTCCTCGGGAGGTGCCTTGTGCCAATCGGCGTGCTGCTGGCATTGTTTGCAGCACTGGGCATACCTCTTGCAATCCTCTCTCATGGATGGCCAATAGTAGCCTGCACGGAGAGTCCTCGCGGCCAGAGCTCGACCCCCGACGTGACTTCCACATATTCCTTCGTGGAGCTCTGCCATAATCCTCGTGCACTTTTCGCCGTGTATACATTCCAGGAGTGGGTGAGTGAACCCAAACCTGTACAGATCGCCATCAATCAATGTATACTTGCTGGAATTTTTCTTTACCTTCCTAGCTTCTGTTGGATCTAGCGGGAGGAGGCCATCTGCCAGGCACCGCTTGTACTGTGTTATCCAAGTGTCTGGCTCATGGGTGGCGCAGACCTGCATCACGTCCACCTTCTCTCCTCGACAAGCTCTAACTCTCGGCGATCTCAGAGTTTCTTGCGTCAAAGACTTGTGGCTTCTCGCTGCTCTCTCCGTCGACCTGCTTATCTGAAGGACCAGGTGATCTGCTACAAATGCCCTCGGCGTCTTCAGAGTTTCTTGAATCACTGTCCTCTGCCTACCCCCCTTGCCTGAACTGGCGAGCTTAGCAAGCAAGTCAGCTCGGGCATTTTGTTCTCGGGGCACATAACCACTTCAAAAGAGGCAAAGGAACTCTTCAATTCCTGCACATACGCCAAGTAAGCCGCCATTTGTGGATCTTTAGCCTGGAACTCGCCTGTTACTTGCCCTGTGACTAGCAGCGAGTCACTCTTAGCCATCAGCACTCTGGCTCCCATCTCCTTGGCCAGCAGAATCCCGGCGATCAGCGCCTCATACTCTGCTTGATTGTTGCTGGCTTTGAAAGCGAATCTCAACGATTGTTCGATCAGCACGCCGTTGGGTCCTTCCAATATGACTCCAGCACCGCTACCCTGCTGGTTCGACGATCCATCCACCGAGAGTACCCAACGGAAGCCATCTCCTTCAACCCGCGTCGCCTCTGATGAGAGCTCGACTACAAAATCTGCAAAGATTTGCCCCTTGATCGGGCCTCGGGGCTCATATTTAATGTCAAACTCTGACAACTCCACTGCCCACTTCACCATTCTCCCCGCAACGTCAGGTTTCTTCAAGACCTTCTGGATGGGCAGGTCAGTCATCACCAGTATTGTGAAGCTGTGGAAGTAGTGGCGCAACCTCCTCGGCGAAAACACCACAGCCAGCGCAGCCTTCTCAAGGGCCTGATATCTTGTTTCTGGGCCCTGCAACACCTTGCTCACAAAATAAATAGGCTTCTGAGCCTGATCCTGGTCCTGGGCAAGCACCGCGCTCACCGCCCTCTCAGTCACAGCGAAATATAACCTGAGAGGGGTACCCGCCAGTGGTTTGCACAGAACCGGCGGGCTCGCCAGATACTCCTTTAGCTTGACAAAAGCTTCCTCGCATTCTTTCGTCCAAGCGAACTTGTTATTGCGCCGCAGACATTGGAAATAGGGATGTCCCTTTTCTCCGCTCGCTGACACGAAGCGAGATAGGGCTGCCATCCGACCTGTCAGCTGCTGGACTTCTTTCACTGTAGCCGGGCTTCTCATCGCCAAGATGGCGGCACACTTGTCCGGGTTGGCCTCTATTCCCCTTTCGGTCAAGAGGAAACCCAAGAACTTTCCAGCCTCCACGCCGAAAATGCATTTTTCCGGGTTAAGCTTCAACTTGAACTTGGCGATCGTCGTGAACAATTCTTCCAAGTCTGCAACGTGCCTGCTCTTCTCCTGCGAGGTCACGACCATGTCATCGACGTAAGCTTGCACGTTCCTTCCCAGCATTGGTGCAAGTACTCGATCCATCAGCCTCTGGTACGTGGCCCCCGCGTTCTTCAGCCCAAACGGCATCACCTTATAGCAGTAGCACGACCTCTCCGTCATGAAGGCTGTCTTTTCTTCATCCATGGGATGCATCTTGATCTGATTATAGCCCGAGAAGGCATCCAGGAAACTCAGCAGCTTGCACCCTGCAGCGCTATCAACCAGGGCATCAATGCTTGGTAAAGGATACAAATCCTTTGGGCAAGCCTTATTCAGATCGGTGAAATCGACGCACATGCGCCATTTCCCGTTGCTCTTCTTCACCAGTACGACGTTCGCCAACCATTCAGGGTACTGGACTTCCCTGATGTGGCCTGCAGCGAGGAGTTTCTGGGTCTCGTCCTTGATCGCCTGCCTCCTCTCTTCATTAAATTTCCTTCTCCTTTGTCGCACCGGTCTCACCATGTTGTCCATCGCCAGATGATGGCACAAGAAGTCGGGATCGATCCCGGGCATGTTCGAAGCGGACCAAGCAAACGCGTCCAGATGCCGCTCAATCACCTTGGCGATCTGGTCCTGGAGATCGACCTCCAGAGATCTTCCGAGCTTGAAAACTTTCCCCCCGATCTCCTTTTCGAGCCACTGCTCGACGGGTTTGGGCCTGGATTCTCTGGCGATCACCGCCTTGGCGATTCCCAGTTCCCTCGCTTCCTCGGGGCGATTCCGCGCCTCTTCCTCCTCCGGGCCAGCCTCTCTCTCCCCCAGCTCAGCGTCTACCATCTCTACATCCCTTCCAGCGATATCCTCTGCTACCGGCGGTCTGGGCTTCACACCGGGAGGTGGGGTGGTTGTTACATAGCTCACGGACCTTTTGTTTTTCAGGCTATTCTCATAGCACCTTTTCGCTTCTTTCTGGTCCGACTTGATCGTGATCACCACCCCTTCCATGGACGGCAGCTTCACCTTCATGTGCCGAGTCGATGGAATTGCGCCTATCCTGTTAAGAGTGGGCCTTCCCAACAGGATGTTATATGCCGAAGGGGCGTTTACGACGAGGTACTTGATTTTCTCCGTCCTCGACCCAGCCTCATCGGTAAACGTGGTTCTCAGCTCAATGTACCCCCTGACCTCCACCTGGTCACCAGCGAATCCATATAAGCACCCTCCATAGGGCCTCAGCTGGTCAAGGGGCAATTCCAGCTGCGTGAAAGTCGGCCAGAACATCACGTCTGCCGAGCTTCCTTGGTCCACCAGAACTCGGTGGACCTTCCTCCCTGCTGTTATCAACGAAATAACTATGGGATCGTTGTCATGAGGCACAACGTCCCGAAGATCCTGCTTTGTGAACGTAATATCCACCTCCGGTGAGTGATCTTCAAACATGTCCACTGCCATCACCGATCGCGCATACTTTTTCCTCTGCGATGCGGTGCATCCACCACCTGAGAAACCCCTTGCAATGGTGTGGATCTCCCCGTGGATTGGCATTTCGTGTTGCTGGGCTTCTCCACCTGCTGGCTGGGAACTCGATGCTCCCCCCGTCCTCCTATCCAGCAGATAGTCGTTTAGGAACCCGCTCTTAACCAGGTCGTCGAGCTGGTATCCTAAAGACAAACACGAGTCCAGGTTGTGGCCAAAGCACTGGTGGAACTCGCACCAGGCGTCCGGTTTTGACCCCAGCACCTTGTCGCCCACCTTCTCGGGCGCCTTCAACCTAGCAGATATGTTAGGGATAGCGATCAGGTCCGCTAGTCCCATGACGAATTTGTGCTTAGGCGGGCGATTGTACTCTCGGCGTGCTGGCTGTTGGCGTGCTGGTGGTTGGCGTGCTTGGCTTCTTCCCTTATTTCTCCTATCGTAAGGATAGCGAGTCCTTTGGTCTTTTCTGGCCGCTGCGGCCGTTTCCAGCACTCTCTGCGGCTGGATCCTGGTCTGGGCGCGTGGTCTGGCGGGAGCCACGCTGCCTCTCTTCTCGGCGACTTCACTCTCGTCGGCGATGTGGGCCACCGCTAGTCGCCTGACTTCAGCAAACGTCGCTGGGTGAGCCCTGATCAAGGCCTCGCAGAATGGCCCTGGCTGCACGCCCTTCTTGAAAGCATAGACCAGCATTTCTTCATCCTTGGCCGACGATCTGACCATCTACGCCCCGAAGCGATTGAGGTAGTCTCTAAGGGACTCCCCATGGTACTGCCTTATATCAAACAGATCATAGGACACCTTGGGCGGTGCCTTATTCACAATGTACTGCTCGACAAAGATTTTCGAGAATTGTTGAAAATTAGCTATGTGGCCATTAGGCAGGCTCACAAACCACTCCATCGCCGTTCCCTGGAGCGTGCTCACGAACATCTTACAGTAGACAGTGTCCGACCCTCCCGACAGCATCATCTGCGTGTGGAACGTGGTCAGATGAGCTTCTGGATCCTCCACGCCGGTAAAAACAGCTTTAACCGGAACCACGCTCGTGGGAATTGGCGTGTCGGTAATCGCCTGAATGAAAGGCATTGGGAAAACACGAGGCGGCGTCGACGGTGCCACCTCTTCAGCAGAAGAACGAACCTGCTGCTCCTAAAGAGCTCGACGCAGCTCCTCAGCTACCTTGCTGAGCTCCTCGTTCCTGGCGCGAGAGGCGACCAGGTCTTCATGTATCCTTGCCTGCTCGACGCGCGAGGCTTCTACAGTGGCCTGCAACGAGCGCATCATCTCTGCCATCTGCGCCATGGTCATGGCGGTGTCGCCTTCAGCAGCGACAGGAGCCACGGGACTGGAGCGATTGCTTCTCATCTTTCTCATTAACTTCAGCGAACCACAGAAATACAGCAAATAACACTTCAACCACGATCGAATCAGCGATCAACCGGAGAAAACTCAAGAAACTGCGCAAGAACTCAAGAACACCGCAAACCTTCGAAGAAGATCGCAGCTTCACCAAAAACCACCGTTTCCCCAAGAACCAAACAACCAAACGAAAGAACTCGAAACCACCGATCGAAAAGCCAAACAAATGGTTTAAAACGCAAACTTTCACCGAACGAAACTCAAAGAAACCAAGAACGACGGTTGCACCAGCACACAACCACGCCGAAAACCTCGAAAACTTCCACGAACTCACGCTGTGGATGGGAGCACGTTTTACACGGCCCCACGGTGGGCGCCTGATGATCCTGCCTGTTGACCGGAGCGCTGGAGAATGCCTCGTCAAAGGATCGACGTGCGCGCCGCTTTTCACTTCCGTTCCTCCTCTGGATCTATCTCAAGAACCTGCAAAGAAACGATACGGCGCCGCTGCGGCCGATCGCACTCCGACGCTCAAGTCAGTGACGGTATCACCAAATACTAAGAACTGGAACCGTGCAAACTCTCTCTCACAAACAGCTCTGTCACTCGCAAGCGTAAAGTGTATGAACTGAACGTGCGTACCTTAGAAAATCTGTTAAGAACTCTTATATACCTGGTGGTTTTCTCTCTCCTGGCAGTTACAGACTTGGACACGTGGCTCGTATCCAACTGTACACGTGCCATCATCTGGAGGCTCCCTGACTTGGCGCTGCTTCTACTCTCATTTTGGCTAAGTCACCTATGCATGGTACTGCCCAGTGCATAGCTAACTCAGGAGTGCGATCTCTACTGAAACTGGCGAGGTAGGGCCTTCATACACCTTCCCTGTGGTCTCGTCGGCCGCCTTCATAATCTGCTTCTCCTTTATCTTCGGCGATGTGCTTGTTCTGGCGATCTCCGACTGCCTGGTCGCCTGAGTCTGCGTCTGGCGACTTCATCCTCAACCTGGCGATCGCCTATTCTGGTAAACTGGAGATCGGAACACGCCAGCTTAACAATCGGCGACTACACGTGCCTCCCGACTTCCTTCCCACCTGCCAACTTGGCGCCTTGTCAACACGCCTACACTGTAGCAGGGTGCCACGTCATCGCACCCGACCACCAGGGCGGTACATTCTTGATCATGAATTGTAACAAGTGGTTTAAGGATGTAGATAATTTTCATCATTTTCATGAATGCAAGTTTAACTTAATCATTAATGTCTAAAAACTATGTGATTGGAGTAGATTATTCTTAGTTTAGATCTCTGATTATTCTTTAGTAGTTTTTGCCAGCAAATGTCATTGACTATATGCTTAGTAGTAATGGTAGGGAAAAAAATTCAAATTACTAAATTTAATTCATAATTATTTAGATTTATAATATTTTTTAATTTATTTAAATGGATTTATCTAAATTTCAAATCTTTATTTATGAATTTTAAGTTCAATTTATTTAAATGGATATGTATTAGATAAAAAAAAATTGGATTATCCAAAATGGATTTTGGGTTGAATTTTAATTTGGCCTAGATCCACAATTCGGACCCAGGTCGAGTTAAGTCGACCCAAGCCAAGGTCTAGCCGAGTCGATCGGGCTTACGTCGAGTTGAATCGATCTGACCTAAGTCGAGCCAAGATGACACGGGACCAGGTCCAACCAAATCGATCCGGGCCCAGGTAGAACAGAATCTACACCAGCCCAAGTTGAGCTAAGTTGACTCGAGCTCGGATCGAGCCCAGGTCGAGTTGAGTTCGCCTAAACCTAGGTAGAGACGAGTTGGCATATCCCCTAGTCAAATCGAATCTAGCCGGCTCGGGTCCAGGTTGAATTGAGTCGAGTAAGCCCAGGACCAAGTAGAGTCGAATTAGCGAAGCTCCAGGTTGAGTCAAGTCAGCCCGGGCAGAGGTCGAGCCAAGTCGACCCTGGCTCATGTTGAGTCGAGTTGGCTCGGACCCAGGTCGAGCAGAGTCAACCTAGTAACATGTCGAGCTGAGTCGGACCAGGCCCAGTTCGACCCTAGTCGACCTGAGCCCATATCGAGCTTAGTCAACTCGGGTCATGTTGAGTCGAGTGGGCTCAGGCTCTTGTCGAGACGAGTGGGCCTAGGTAGAGCTAATTTGGCTTGGGTCAAGGTTGAGCTGAGTCAGCTCGAGCCTAGGTCTTGCCGATTTGACCCGGGCCCATATCGAGTCGAGTCGGCTCAGGCCCAGGTCGAGCTGAGTCGGCCTGGTACTAGGTCGAGTGGAGTCGGCCCAGGTCTAGGTCTAACCAATCCAAGTCCAAGTCTAGCCGAGTCGGCCCAGATTCAGGTCTACCTGAATCGATCCAAGTCTAGCTGATTCGGTCTGGGTCTAGACCGAATCGCCTTGATCCATGTTGAACCAAGTCAACCCGTGTCAAGATCAAGATAAATTTAATCTTAATTAATAAAGGGATTTAATCTAAATTTAATTTATTTTAAATGAATTTGAAAAAATCAAAATAAACTTGATCGGATATAGATTTTATATCTACCGATTAAATTTTGAAAAATCCAATGAACACCCTACTGTTGAGTTTGTTGAGTTGGTGAAAGACATTTTTGTGATGGCCTAATGCAAACAAAAGTCCATCACTGTATTCGATTTTCTCACTGTATCTTCTTCTCAACTCCCTCCAACTCCAAGGTTCAATAACCTCTTTTTCCTCACCACTTCCCTCGCAGTAACCGTTAAACTCTTCCTCATTCTCTCACTTTAACCTCTTTCTTATCAACAAACAAACGCATACCTCTTTCTTCTCTTCTCACCTACAAATTCACCTCTTTTTCTTTTACACATACCCAAGTTAAGCATCATGATGGCAATGGTGAAGTACTCAGCATACCTTCTCACCAACCCTGCTTCTCCAAGGTCTCAACTCTGCACCTTACCTTCTATCCACAATCTTCAACACACCAACCAACCCTCTATGTCTTCCCTCAAACCTCTTCACATTTCATCCGCTCACAACTTTGCTTTGCCACCAGAACTCAGAAGGAGGGTCACAGCGTGCCAGGCCTATGAAGCAGACAGGTCACGCCCACTGGAGCTTAACATTGAGCTTTCTGACGAAGAAGCAGGGACAGAAACAACCCAGAGACTCAAAATTGGTTTGTATTTTGCCACCTGGTGGGCTTTGAATGTTGTCTTCAACATATACAACAAGAAGGTTCTGAATGCCTTTCCTTACCCCTGGCTTATTTCCACTTTGTCCCTTGCTGCTGGCTCTCTCATGATGTTAATCTCATGGGCCACAAGGGTTGCTGATGTTCCAAAACTTAATCTGGAGTTCTGGAAGGCCCTCTTTCCTGTAATCATTTTCAATATTCAATCTTAGATTCACAGTATTTGCATGAAGAGAATAGGGGCAGAAGAAATAAAATTGTGAATTAGAAGTGCTGATTGGGGAATTTCAAATTTTGAGTGTGCAGGTTGCTGTGGCACACACAATTGGTCATGTTGCAGCTACTGTGAGTATGTCCAAAGTTGCAGTTTCATTCACCCACATCATCAAGAGTGGAGAGCCTGCTTTCAGTGTCCTGGTATCTAGGTTCTTGCTTGGGGAAGCATTCCCTGTGCCGGTTTACCTGTCACTGCTGCCAATTATAGGAGGTTGCGCACTTGCTGCTGTGACGGAGCTGAATTTCAATATGATTGGTAAAACTACTTACTAAAAATTTCATGTTTGAAATTCAGATGGTGACTAATAGTGTCTATGTTCTCTTATAATGGACAAAGTTGATAAGATGTGTTAAATATGCAATTAGTTCATCGATCTTTGTGAGTTCAATGCTCTAAAACGACCTCACCACATGTTTCAGGATTTATGGGTGCTATGATATCCAATTTGGCCTTTGTCTTTCGGAATATATTCTCAAAGAAGGGAATGAAAGGGATGTCTGTTAGTGGAATGAATTACTATGCTTGTCTTTCCATATTATCACTATTGATTCTCACACCTTTTGCCATTGCTGTGGAGGGCCCAAAGCTGTGGGCTGCAGGCTGGCAAACAGCCTTGTCTCAGATTGGTCCCAATTTTGTCTGGTAGGTAAACTAATCTTCAACTCTCAGATAGGTCCCAATTTTACTATCCTTTATCTCTTCAAATTGTTGGAACTGTAATTTTATATTTTTGTCTGTAAGTGTTTGTAGAATATAAACATTGTGCCCATACAGGTCTCAGAACTGGCAATTGGAAACCGTTTTCTAGAAGGTGAAACATTCTTTGATGTAAATAAGCAATTCATTCTGTAGTGTGTGATGAACAAACAAGGTGATCTACTTCTAACAAGTCAAATAATTGACAATGTCCTAAAACATGGCTAATTTACAGCCCTTGAATGTAGTTTTTTCTCTCTAAAATTTGACAGTGTTTTATGGGCCAAAATTGTTTTCCTGCTATGATATTGATAGTTGTAGGGAAATTGGTTACTGATCATTTGTGATTGCCACTTGATGAACTGGGTTTTATTTTTCTAGGTGGGTAGCTGCTCAGAGTGTCTTTTACCACTTGTACAATCAAGTATCTTACATGTCCCTTGATCAGATTTCTCCCTTAACATTTAGCATAGGGAACACAATGAAGAGAATTTCGGTTATTGTGTCTTCAATCCTTATCTTCCACACACCAATTCAGCCTGTCAATGCTCTTGGTGCAGCCATTGCAATTCTTGGTACCTTCCTCTATTCACAGGTACATTGTCGTTTCTTTTATTTTTGTTTCCTTACACAGTATACTACCTGTCTGTTTGAGACTAATGAACAGTACTGATGAAGAATTTTCATATCACTCAAGATTTAACCTCTTATGAGTTATCAGTGAAAGTTAAAGCATTTGGTGATTCTACCCTCACAGAATTTCGGTATCATTAAATTTGTCTTTCATCTAAACAAAACTTAAATGTTCTTGCTGTGTGTTCTTTGTTAATTAAGAACTTTTTATGGCAAATGTGAACTTCATTCATGACTTAGAATATACACAACACAACTACTAATTGCTGCTACCTTGCATGTGGGTATTTCCAATATTTTATGCTCTGACTTGTGATTTGGATGAATGACCAATGACCAGATTACTATTGTTTATGTTTATTTATACTATGCTATTCCTTAATGAAATTGTCTACTTCTCAAGTTAAGAATATTTATTGCATATTTGTGCTACAGCTAATAAGTTTCTGTTGATCATTTGAGCAGGCTAAACAGTGAGTGAGGTGTAGTTTAGAAGCTGTCATGTAACACCAAGTGATCACAATTGAGGTTACTGAGAAAGTGATGATGGTTCAACAGGATTTCAAGCTACTTTCTTTGAGGTCGTAGTCATAGCATTTCTAATAATCATTTTGATCTGGTTTTCAGAGTAGAATGGATGAGCTACTAGTTTCTTTTCTATAATAGGGGTTGTGTTTTAAAATAATTTGTATATAATATTTCTTCTGGTGCTTTTTAAGTGTCAGTGATACAAATTTTGTCCCTATTTAATTGTTATTTTTCAATATTTGAGACAATATTAATTATTCTTTTATGATTCATCATAATTTATCTTAATTTTTAATTGATTTACATCATACATGATGTAATGTTGGAAGAGAGTGAATATAAATATTTGATTAAATGAAGAAAAATATTGTTATATTTTTCTTAAATGACGCTCAAAAAGTAATGGAGAGCGTAGTACATATAACAAAATATTATATTTAATTTATAAAAATAGATACTAAAAATAAATAAAATTTTGAAAAATTACTGCATTAATAACTGTAATTTGTTTACTGCGAGATAATTAAAAGTACAAATTAATTTTTTTTATGTTTAAATGAAATTGGAAATTAAAATTAATTTTGTTAATGTTATCACATTAAAAAAGTTAAATTTGAGTATTTAAATTTAATAATTTTAATTAATTAAAACTTCACTGGTATTTAGTATTTCCTTCAGAATATTATAGCTAAAAATAAAATAGAATTTATTTAGAAGATTTTTGTGTACAGAATAATTTTAGTATTATTCAAAAAGTAAAACAATAACATTTTTTTATATTTAATATTATCTGCATATATAACAATATACAAAAATTTCTTTCATGTACGGTATATATATCATATTCTTATTTTATTTTTAATTATATTTTAAAATTAAAAAATAAAATAAAAAATACTCCACTCATACATTTAATGAATCCAATACATTACAAATCATCTATATTTTATGTAATCCCACAATCTGTGTATGCAATATTTTTATTACTATTTTTAAAATATAAAGACATGAAGTTCCCTTTTTTCTCATTAATATAATATTATATATATATATATATATATATATTTTGTTTCTGCTGGTTGACTCGATTGCATTCGTATGTCTAATGATGATCACACGTCCAATTCTCTCTGTGTTCGTTCGTGTTTTTTTTCAATTAAACATCTGAACCTGCAAAGACAAAGGGACGCCTTAGATGCCGTTTGCACTCCGACGCTCAAGTCAATATTGGGGCTCGGAAACACCAAAACTCTTAGTTGTAAAAGCTTTGTGTAAAATTGTGTGTGTATCGCGTAAAATGTTGCGTACCTTGTTAGGTTCGTTACTATCCTTTATATAGTCTAGGGTTTTCGCTGTTTCCGACACCCGTATTGAGGGTTTTTGAGGGTATGTCTTAGCGCCGCTATCACCCACTCTTAGGGAAATCTAGCGTGTAAGGCTCCCTTATTGGAGTGCAACCTCTGATGGGATGGCCACCTGGGTACCTACTTATGCACCTAATCTCTGGGGCCATTCGTCCTGGGAGTGCCCTAGCTGTTCACGTGCCATGTATGCAGTCTACCCCTGGAACGTAACCCTCATGGGCCTTAGTGCTTCCAGTGGTTCTTTACTTGTGCTACGCCTGAATGCACTATTCACACCACACGCATGGACCCCTCGTGATCTAGGCTTCTCCTTACTGATAACTGGTGTGCTTTCTGAGATCCACCTCTCGTGGCCCAACTCTGTTGTTTGAGTCACCGATGTTTGATGTCACATCGCCTTCACTCTGATGCCGAGGACACATCAGCACATCCTGGTGATCAACGTCTGACCACTCTTCGACACCTTGGCTTGTGTCGCTCGCGAGACACTGCCCATGCCGCTCGTGGGACCCAGCTTACGTGGCCCACCATTACTAGCGGTCAACGACGTCCGAGGACTAGTCAGTACACAAGCCCCCCAGTCTCGAGCTATTAACTTGTTCAGCGAAGAGACTAAGTCCTCGCCCGTGGCGACCTACGTGGCACTGTGTGAAGGGACGTGAACAGTGCACCGAAGTGACACTTCTCCGTACCTGATTTAATCTTCACACACGTGTCTGGATCAACGGCCAGGACTTAACGCCGCTTGCGCTCCCTCGTTTATGTTAAGCATTCATAAACGCGCGCTTCATCACTGTTCCATCACTTCTCTGAAACATTTTTCGATCGTTTCATCTTCTCTTTGAAAGCTCTCACCTTTCCTTATTCAAAGCTCAGAACTTCCAACCCACTTCGATAAAAAGGTATGATATTTATGCATTGATTGCCCCTCTCTTACGATTCTGTTGCTCATACAAGCGATAATCTGCTTTGGGACTGTTTAAATTTATGCATTTTAGGTTTTCTCTGTTTTTCTTCTGAGTCTTTGTTTTTCCTGGGTTTTTTCGAGTTGCGCCATCATCTTCCACTAAACCCTCGTTTCTTCCTTCTTTTTTTCTATGTTTTAGCTGCTCGAACAAAAACCACTTCCATCCCTCCTTCCAACGTAGATTACAAAGTCCAAAACCCTTGGGCCTTCGTTGAACTCCTCGCCGAGACCTCCACTCTTACCTCCAACGAGGATGTGAGGAAGCATCGGGACGACGAGCCTGACTGCAAGGGACGGGTGTTTGGGAGAGAGAGTGGCGCCTATGTTTCGGTTCGTCCCTGTGCAAAGGGCGAACCCATATTCGCGGATGATCGTGTCAACAACGGAGAACCCTTCTTCATCCTCTAGTCCACCGTTTTCAAACGGATTAAAGTCCGTCTACCACTCACGGGCTTCGAGAGGGCCCTATTGACAGAGATTAATGTGGCCCCTGCCTAACTGCACCCCAACAGTTGGGCGTTCGCCATACTGTGCAATCACTTTGGGCACCCTCCTTCCGTTGATGTCTTCCTCCACTTCTTCGAGGCTAAGAGCCCCGGGAAGAACCTTTGGGTGAGTTTCAGTGGAATGGCGGGGAGAGTCCTCCTCACACTCTTCCAGCAATCCTATAAAGGCTTCAAAGGGAAGTTCTTTAGGGTGTGCTGCACCGACCACGACCCCACCCTACTGGATGGGTTTTCCCTTTACTGGGTGGAGCAGCTGAAGCTCAAGACCCTTGAGGAACTGTGTGTCAGGTCCTTGCAAGTCTAGTCAACACTGCCCAACTGATCAAGCACGAGTTCAACTCCTCTGACCTCAAGGGCTACATCGGTACCTGTTCACTTCTTTCTCCACTTTGTTGTGCATATCTGTTATCAGCCTTTCATGCTTGTGTATTCTGTTTCTTCATGCTTATGCATTTACTGATCTAAATTGTGACTCTTGTATTTCTCGTTGACGAATCTTCTCAACCTCTTGGTGCAAGCATGGTACTGAACGAGGAGAAATGGAATATGCTGGCCGAGGTGATTGCCCGTAGTCAAGGGACACTTGATGGCGTGGGTGCCTCAGCCTCCTCTGCTCCTATTGCCGCGGTTCCTCTTGCCGCTGCCCAGGCCTCGCCTACTCCAGCCCCCCTCAAGAAGAACAAAGGTGTGGTGGCGATTGATTCAGATGATGATGAGGACACTAGGGAGGGCATCATCATTAAAAGGCGAAGAGTAGCCACTATGACGACCTAACAATCTGCCACTGATGGCCACCCTCCATCGTATAGGGATAATCCCCTAGTGCCTCCTCTCCTCGCGCTCGAAGGTGATGGGGAGAGCGCGCTTGGAAACGACCAAGCGCCACCCACTCCTGAGCTACCCGCTGTCCTCCAATACGCCCTCAAGAGCTTCCAAGAGAAAGGGGCGACGAAGGATTTGGACGAAGACGCGTTGAGGGAGCGTATGGGCCATGGCCTCGGTGAGTTCCTTGTCAACTCAAGTGCCCTCGCGAGCTAGGTGAAGGCGAGGATGAGGGAGGAACTTGCCTTGACGGAGGCAAAGATGAAAGAAGAGTTGACTCTGGTGGAGAAGAGGATGAAGGAGGAGCTTGCCCAACAAACTCGGGTCTTTGCCATTCGCGAAACCGCCCTGACCTAAGAGCTGAGCAGCCTACGCCAATCAGAGAAAGATACCAAGAGGCAGCTCTTCAACAAGGGTCAGGAGGCTGTCCAACTGGAGGCAAAGATCCTGCCCCTCCGAACCAGGGTGATTGAGCTGGAGGAACAGGCAGAGGAAACTAAGGCCAAGATGGCTAAGCTTGAAGAGAGGGCCACCAACCATAAAGTGCAACTTGGCAGGGTGGAGGGTCAACTTGCCCAACAGGCTGAAACCTTCAAGAAGATCGAGGCAGAGCTCATCGAAGATGCCACCGACGCCTACGCAGCAGGGTTCGAGGATGCCCTTGCTCAGGTTGCCTGCGTGCATCCTGAGATGGACACTTCACCCGTCGCAACGTCGAACCGGGTTGTAGATGGGCAGCTCGCGCCTAAGGTTCCACTTGCTTAACTTGTATTTGGCCTGTTGATGAACATTCTATACTTTCATATTTATGAATGCTTGCCTTTAACTGCCGTCTTGATCTTGGCCTGTTAACTGCTACATCTTTATCTTGCTTTAGTTTGCTTTCTTCGTCTTGATCGTTAACTGTCGTGGCTCGCACTAACCTCTACTAACAACGCTTCTGACGATCTTCCATACTCTAGGTAGCGCACTTGTCCACCACCCGCTCTGCCTTACTCTCTTCATTGTGGTTTAAGGTAGCGGCAGCGTGCACACAAACCTTTACCTGACCTCACCTCCATAACACAAAGGAGAGAGAGAACTCTTTATAGTCACTCTTCGAACCTGCTTTATAAGACAAGGAAGAGATAGAACTGCTGATGACTTTGCTCCTACTTCTTCTGAGTAAGGAGAGGTTCTACTGGTGTCGTCGATGAGCCGTGCTGTCTACGCCTTGGCGTCCTCGCTCAAGAGGGAGGTACGCTCTGCGCTATCCCCGCCTCGAGTCTTCTAATCCAATGGGAACTTCGTATTTGTCCCCAATGGGTTTGGGGAGAGTTCACCCACCGGACCATACCGTCTCCATTACGACGCTCTCACTCGAGGGAGGGAGGTGTTCTCTGTGAAATGTCCTGCCCAGTCTCAAGGCTTCCAGCCCAAGGAGAAACTCATATCTGACCTCATCCTTGCTATATGAAGTCAAGGGAGGGTTTAACTAGTGAACCGTGCTTCCCAGCCCTGGCGTTTTCACTCAAAGGGGGATGCGTTCTCTGCGAATCGTCCTACCCTCCCTCGAGACTTCTAACCCAGGCGGAAAGGTTCATAACTGACCTCGCCCCCACCCTAGTGGGGCGGACGAGGATTTTAACTGGCGAACCATACTTCTTACCCCAGGCATTCTCACTCAAGGGGGGGGGGTGCGTTCCCTACTAGGCATCCTGCCCACCCTTGAAACCTCCAACCCATAGGGATGGTTCTGAACTGACCTCGTCCTTGCTGTATAAAGTCAAGGGAAGTTTTAACTGTGAATTGCGCTGTTCAGCCTTGGGGTTCTCACTCGAGGGGGAGGTGTTCTCTGCGAACCTACCTTTCCCGCTCTCGAGACCTCTAACCCAAGCGAATAGCTTGTATCTGGCCTCATCTCCGCTCAAAGGCGAAAGAGGGTTTCACTAGTGAACCATACTTGTTCATTCTTGATGTTCTCACTTGAGGGGGAGGTGTTCTCTGCGAACCTACCCTTCCCGCTCTCGAGACTTCTAACCCAAGTGAACGGTTCGTAACTAACCTCATCTTCGCTCAAAGGAAAAAGAGGATTTCACTGGTCGAACCATATCGTTCAGCCTTGGCGCTCTCACTCGAGGGGGAAGTGTTCTCTGCGAACCTACCTTTCCCGCCCTCAAGAGTTCTAACGCTAGTGAACGGTTCGTAACTGCATTGTACAAAACATTCGAGAATATATTTCAATCCAAATTTATTGGGTGACCTTGTTAAAAAACCCTTGGAAGGGAAAAAGAATGTCCCCTAAAAACTATGTACAATGCTAAAGTTCAACTAAAATAAAACTTGAGGTTGGTCTCATTCCATGTACAAGGAATTGCGCCTCCCTCCAACGTCTCAAGCCTGTACGCCCCATTCCCAAGGGCCTCTGTCACTTTGAAAGGACCAGTCCACTTGGGGGACAACTTGCTCTCCAGCTGGTACGAGTGGGCCCTTCGCATCACCAGGTCGACGACTTGGAACGAGCGAGATCTCAACTTGGAGCTGTACTTGTACTCCACCCTTCTCTTCAAGGCTTCAACTTTAATTCTTGCTTCCTCCCTGACTTCATCCAGCAGATCCAGGTTCACCTTCCTCTCTTCATTGGACTCTTCAGCCACGAAGTTCGGGAAGCGTGGGGAGTTTTCTTGGATCTCCACGGGAATCATCGCGTCCGAACCATACACCAAGCTGACGGGTGTTTCTCTAGTGGTGGACTGGGGAGTGGTGTGGTAAGCCCACACAATTCTAGGGACTTCCTCTGCCCAAGTCCCTTTGGTCTTCTCAAGCCTTCTCTTCAGACCTCTAAGCAAGACTCGGTTGGAAGACTCGACCTGCCGATTCGTCTGAGGGTGCTCGACTGATGCGAACACCTGCTTTATTCCAACTTCTGTGCATAGCTTGCTTAGTTGTTGGCTTGCGAACTGGGTGCCATTGTCGGACACCAATCGTTTCGGTACCCCGAAGCGACATACTATGTTCTTCCACACGAAGTGCTGGATCTTGTGGGCCGTGATCTGTGCCACTGGCTCAGCCTCTATCCACTTCGTGAAATACTCTATGGCGACCACGAGGTACTTCATCTGTCGTATCGCCAAGGGAAAGTGTCCCAAGATATCGATTCCCTAGGTATGAAACGGCTAGAGGCTGTAAATCGACCTGAGCTCTTTTGGTGGTGCTTTGTGCCAGTCAGCATGTTGCTGACACTGCTTGCACTATTGTGCGTACCTCGTGCAATCTTCCCTTATGGTTGGCTAATAGTACCCCGCCCAAATGGTGTTCGACGCTAGAGATCGACCACCGATATGACTTCCGCATATCCTTCGTGGAGCTCTGCCATTATTCATGCACATTGGTCGCCACTCACACTTACCAAGATTGGGTGGATGAACCCGTGTCTGAACAACTCTCCGTCGATGAGAGTGTACCTAGCCGAATTTTTCTTTGTTTTTCTGGCCTTTGTGGGTTCCAGTGGGAGTATCCCATTAGCCAGGTAGCGCTTGTAGGGCGTCATCCAAGTTTCTCCTCCTTCGACCAAGCATACCTGCAATGATTCCTCCCCAAGAACTGGATATGTACTATCCTGGGCGTTCTCAATGTCTCCTGAGTCAATGACCAATGACTCCTCTTCCCTCCTCTTGACGTACTGACCTGATGGACCCTCATAAGGTTATCTGCGGTGAAGGTTCGAGATGTCTTCAGGGTTTCATGTGTGACGATCCTTTGTTTGCCCCACTTGCCTGAACTGGCGAGCTTAGCTAGCAAGTCAGCTCGGGATTCTGCTCTCTAGGGACATGTACCAGCTCGAACACTGCAAACGATCCCTTCAGAACTTGGACGTACCCTAGGTATGCGACCATCTGAGGGTCCTTAGCCTGGTATTCCCCTGTTATCTGACCTGTGACTAGTAGGGAGTCACCCTTTGCCAACAAACTCTACGCACCCATCTCCTTGGCTAATAGTTTGCCAGCGATCAGGGCTTCATACTTCACTTGGTTGTTGCTGGCCTTGAAGGTCAACCGTAGGGCTTGCTCGATCAATAGCCCGTTCGGTCCCTCCAAGATAACTCCAGCTCTGCTGCCTTGCTGGTTAGAGGACCCATCTACAAAGAGCACCCATCAGAAGTTGGCTTCTTCTTGGTGTGCATCTGCCGAGGGGAGCTCTACCACAAAATCTGCGTAGACTTGTCCTTTGATAGGGCCTTTGGGCTCGTACTGAACATCGAACTCTGATTGTTCCACTGCCCAACGTACCATTCTTCCCACAACATCCGGCTTTTGCAGGACCTTGCTGAGAGTAAAGCTCTAGAAGTAGTGATGAAGTCTCCTTGCTGAGAACACCACTACCAGGGTTGCTTTCTCTAGGGCCTGGTATCTTACCTCTGGCCCTTGCAATACTTTGCTCACAAAGTATATTGGCTTCTGCACTTGGTCATGTTCCTACACAAGGACCGAACTGATCGCCCGTTCTGTTATTGCGAAGTACAGGCGAAGCAGAGTACCCAACTGTGGCTTGCACAACACTGGGGACTGGCCAGGTACTCCTTCAGCTTGAGGAACGCCTCCTCGCATTCCCTAGTCCAGATGAACATGTTGTTCCTCCTTAAACACTGGAAGTAAGGGTGATCTTTGTCTCCTCCAACTTATACAAATCTGGACAGAGTGGCCATCCGCCCTGTCAGTTGCTGCACCTCCTTCATTGAGATTGGGCTCCTCATCACGAGGATTGCAGCGCACTTCTCGGGGTTCGCCTTTATCCCAAGCTCGGTGTTTGTTGACTGCTAGTAATGGTGGGCCACGTAAGCTGGGTCCCACGAGCGGCATGGGTCAATGTCTCACGAGCAACGCGAGCCAAGGTGCCGAAGAGTGGTCAGACGTCGATCACCAGGATGTGTTGATGTGTCCTTGGCAACAGAGTGAGGGCGATGTGACACGGGCGTCGGTGACTCAAACAGCAGAGCTGGGTCACGAGAGGTGGATCCCAGAAAGCACACCAATTATCAATAAGGAGAAGCCTAGATCACGAGGGGTCCATGCGTGTGGTGTGAATAACACATTCAGGTGTAGCACAAGTAAAGAACCACTAGAAGCGCTAAGGCCCATTAGGGTTACGTTCTAGGGGTAGGTTGCATGCATGGCACGTGAACAGCTAGGGCACTCCCAGGACGAATGGCCCCAAAGATTAGGTGCACAAGTAGGTACCCAGGTGGCCATCCCGTCAGAGGTTGCACTCCAGTAAGGGAGCCTTACGCGCTAGATTGCCCTAAGAGTGGGTGATAGCGACGCTAAGGCATACCCTCAAAAACCCTAAATACGGAAGGCGGAAACAGCGAAAACCCTAGACTATATAAAGGGTAGTAACGAACCTAACAAGGTACGCAACATTTTACGCGATACACACACAGTTTTACTTAGAGGTTTTACAACTAAGAGTTTTGGTGTTTCCGAGTCCCAGTATTGACTTGACGTCGGAGTGCAAACGGCCTCTAAGACGCCCCTTTGTCTTTGCAGGTTCAGGTGTTTAATTGAAGAAAAGCACGAACGAAGGCAGAGAAAATTGGGCGTGTGATCGTCATTAGACGTACGAAGGCAATCGAGTCAACCAGTAGGAATATATATATATATATATATATATTGTTGAAAAGTAGGGGTAAATTAAATATTTAATTCTCCCATTTTTCATAATCTAGCATCTATAAATTGACCCATTATGATTCACTTTGATATATATATTTTTATTCTATGTCTTCTTTTTAACTTCAAGTCTTTAAAATTTTTCATTTTTTTTATAGTTATACTGGGAGTGAATCTTTGTTTCTATTTTATTTTATTTTTTAATTTATGCAAGTCAATTAATAAACATACAAATCTATAGTTATGTATAATAGGTGATGAACTGACTGATTTTATGCAAAAGATCCTCTGATCCATTTTCTACTGGCTAATAGTGTAGGTTAAAATAAGACTGAGGTTGACCATAGTTTTAATCATATATATTGTTTGTCTTTTTATCTTATAAACAACATTAATAAATATTATTATTTGTAATTGTTCTTTGTTATTAAAATCACACATCGATTATAGATAAAGATTTTTTATAATATAAAGGTGGATGTAAATTTTGTTTCATGAACCAATTTTATAAGATTGAGTCAAGTATCAAAGTCTTTTAAAGCCTACTCTAACAAGAACTTGTTGGACTCATTAGGCTACTTGTTATTAAGTTGTTATCAGACCATCCATTATATTGTTCCACACACAAAAGAGAGTATGCATGTCCATTCTTTACTAGCTAATAATGCTGGTCAAAACAAGACAGATGTTGACTCTTAGTTTTAGTCTTATAGTTCCACACACAAAAGAGATATAGTTCCACACAAAAGAGAGTCTGCCTTGTTCATTCTTTACTGTCTAATAGTGCAGGTCAAAACAAGACAAATGTTGACTCTTAGTTTTAGCCATATACACATTTGTTTATCATTTTTACCTTATAAACAACACTAATAAATATTATTATTTGTAATTACTTTTTGATATTGAAAATCACACATGATAAAGACTTTTTATATATATTATATAAGTGAATGGAAACCTTATATTCAAAATCAGTTTTATAAGATTGGGTTAGACTTAAAATTCACTCCCTAATATTTATATATAGTTTTTACTATTTTTATTTTTATAAATACAGTTAATTCTATTAATTTATTATAGTGAAAAAAGTACCTAATATGTGTGTATACATATATTATTTATAACCATACATAACACAGGAATGTTTTATTTTTTTTTTACATATTTTATATTTTTATTTTATTCTTATATTTTAAAATTATAAAAAAGAAAAAATATATAAATTGCTCATATATTAAAAGTAATTCACATTAAACACTACAAACCATCCATAGCCACCATTATTCTAACTTTTATTTGGGGTACACGGATGTTTTGCTTCTTTTTTCTTTTATATCTTTATAAACATCATTAATCATTAACTGATATTATATTTTATTCACCAAACAAATTTTAAGAATTTGATGTGTTCATGTTTAATAATTCTTTACTCAATGACTAAATTAGATACATGCACATCTATTTGTCCTTTGTAGCCTTATAAACATTAATGGAGACTGTGTTTTGTAACTAATGTTATATATATATATATATATATATATATATATATATTCTTTTACCATATTTTATAAATAAAGTTAATTTTATAAACTATTATAATGAAAAAACAATTATTTTATGTATATATTTTTATAAATTTATTAATATATTTTTGTAACACCCCATAATTTACATATAACTATTACAATAAAAGTTCTACCAGTTTCTATACAAACTTGGAGTTTTTCAAAACATTCCTAATACATGATTAGGATTTATAGAAATACAAATATTTACATATCCATAGCTCAAAATAAA
This sequence comes from Phaseolus vulgaris, assembly GCF_051622355.1. Taxonomy (NCBI): domain Eukaryota; kingdom Viridiplantae; phylum Streptophyta; class Magnoliopsida; order Fabales; family Fabaceae; genus Phaseolus; species Phaseolus vulgaris. Next base: position 14,352,671 of record NC_143500.1, read on the forward strand.
ACTCTGAAACCTCTAAGGCTCTCCTGCACCTGTATGGTCATCTGCTCGTGTACATAGTATAATCATCGCAGTTCAAACACAACAAGAAAAGCAAGGGTAAAATAGTGCAAAGAAAATCCATAACATAATTCATGGAAATAGAACCAATTTAGACTAATAATTTATAAACATTTCTTTAAATGATTTCATGTAAAATTTCAATACCAATTCCCTCATTCATATAGACCACACATGGATCTATTTTCAATCATAATCATTGGATTTCATTTCAATCTCACTTCGTCTTCCGGAAGACTCATTAAGTATGCCCCTACCAGAGACTAACACCTGATCCAAAGATTACCAACGAATCCAATAGAAAGGATCAGGGTAAGTTCAAACATCCAATACTGAGTGTCTACAGCGGGACCCGATGTGTATGAACCCCCTCTTAGCTTCTCACCACCTGATATCTTAGTCTACATGACTTAGATCATCAGTGAAGCCAGAGGACCTCCGTTAAACATTGGCTTTTCATACTTAATGTACCATCAAATAACAACTCATACATTATCCCAAATGTATGACATCAATTTCATACAATTTTCATAATTCATATATAATACATACCATTCAATCAGAACATTTTAAAAATTTATACCATTCAAGAACTTTTCCAACATCAAAACAATATTTAACTTTCAAACTATCAAAATATAATATTTATAAAGTTTAAATAATATATAAACAAACACACAATATATAAACAAATAACATCCCTGCAAGAGAAATTGAATATTGGGACCACGTCCCATCCATATTCAGATCTCCTAGCCTAGGGTATTATTGAGAGTTAAAGTTAGCTTCCCTTACCTTAATTGCTTGCTTTCCAAGCAACTTCTAGAATTTTATTTCCCACAGTCTGGATAAGCTTCAAGATTTACGGGCCTAATGCAAGTTATCCAAACATAACAAAATTCAGTATATAGTAAAATAAGTTGGGAGGATTAAACTTCTCAACTGACCCTGATGTGAATGCAATAACAAGAATACATGATTCTTTGACATTCTTAGGAGCAACTTGAGTTGGTCATGAAATGACACTTTACTTAGAATTGGATCAATGTTCTAATTCAAGAACTCACCAAGACTTTGCACCAAACCAAAGCTCATATGGAAGTCCATATATTGTCAAATGGAATCAAACAACAAGGAATGAAGAACAACAATTGAAATTGAACAGAATTGAAAATAAAGCTACTGCACCGAACAGAAAATGAACACAAAGCTGGAAAACACAAATTTAAACGGTGGAAATGAAAGGAAACACTAAGAATTAAGAAACTACCAAATGGAATTGAAAGGAATGAAAGAAAGAAGACTTGTGGAGTGAAGCTTGCTGGATTTGAGACTTGGAGAAGCAATCACGCCACTTGGAGCCTTGTTCCAAGATAAGTGAAGGAATGCCGCCACTTGAAGCTCACCATTGGCACACAAGATAAGGCAAAGGAAAAAGAAGACAATCAAGACTCACAATTTCTCTCTAAGTTTGAGTATAGTCTCTCTACTTCCAATTTCCAAATCTGAATTTTACAAAGGCAAGCACCTTATTTATAGCCTAAGAGGTGCTGAAAAATAGGTGGGAAAATTCAAATGAAACTCATTTGAAATTCCCACCAAAAACAAGTCACATGGGAGGTGTGACCTTTTTCTACTATGACACCTCCTAAAAACTACACCTACACCCCCTACTAAGTCACATGGACAATGTGACTCTCTCTAATACATTCACATCTATTTATTTAATATCCACACCTCCTACAAGAGTCATTCAAATGATGCTCTTTTATTTAATGCTTGGCCTTGCCCCTCATGGTTTGAACTTGGGCTTCTTGGGCTTGGGCCTTCTTGGGCTTGGGCTTGGGCCTCATCTTTTGCAAAGACTAATAAGAAGAACTTTAAATGCTTTGGCCCTTGTCCATTTCTTCTATTGATAACATCTTTTTGATTCTCATCAGACCCTACCAATATTGATGACTAAATCCTAAGGAAAAACAGAGAACAAAGGATATTTAGAGTAAAAATGAACTTACTCTGTTTAAAAATCTGATCGGGTAGAAATATTCCTTAACTCGCCAGCTACAACGTGGTCCGATCAGATTCAAAAATAGATGAAGATTGGGAGAGAAAATTAGGAGAGAAGGGAGAGAGGAGAATATGGAGAGAGAGAGAGAAAAAAAAGAAAAAAAAGAAAAATGAAAGACACTGTTGGGGGTCGTGGTCTGCTTCTTATCTTTTTACGCTGTTACATTATTTCCAACTACAAAAATTTTCGTCCTCGAAAATGAACTTACCAAGAAAGAGATTAGGGTATGATGCTCGTATCTCCTCTTCAATTTCCCAAGTGGAGTCTCCAGATATGAGATCCCACAAAACTTTCACTATGGGAATACTTCTTCCACGAAGTTGTTTCACTTGTGAATCTAAAATTCTGATTGGCTTCACTTCAAATGACAAATTTTCTTTCACCTGGATTGAATCATACTCTAGAATGTGACTGGGATCAGGTACGTACTTTCTTAGCTAAGATACATGAAAAATATTGTGAATGTTAGCTAAAGAAGGAGGCAAAGCAATTTCATAAGCCATGGGACCTATTCTTCGGAGAATTTGGTAAGGTCCTATGAACTTAGGAGTCAATTTCTTGGATTTAAGTGCTCTTCCTACACCAGTGAACGGTGTAACTCTCAAAAAGATATGCTCACCCGCAAAGAATTCTAAAGGTCTTCTTCTTTGATATGCATAAGAGTTTTTCCTGCTGAGAGATGTTTTCAATCTTTCTTGAATCATTTTGACTTTCTCATTGGTTTGTTGTATTAATTCTGGTCCAATTAACACACTCTCACCATCCTGAAACCAACACTGAGGTATCCTACACTTTCTTCCATGCAATGCCTCGAAATAAGCCATTCTTATGCTAGTTTGGTAACTGTTATTGTAAGTGAACTCTACCAAAGGTAGAATTTCATCCCAAGTGTCCAAATGATCTAACACACAAGTCCTAAGCAAATCCTCTAAGGACTGGATAGTTCTCTCTGATTGCCCATCAGTTTGAGGATGATATGCTTAACTAAGTCTAGTTTAGTCCCCAAATCTTCTTGAAGTGTTTGCCAGAATCTGGAGGTGAATCTAGGATCTCTATCTGAAACTATGCTGCAGGGTACACCATGAAATCTGACTATTCCATCTATGTAAATCTAGGCCAACTTTCGTATAGAGATTCTCAAGTCTATAGGTAGGAAGTGTGCCGTCTTTGTCAACCTGTCCACTATGACCCAAACAGAGTCATGCTTCCTCAAAGTACGTGGTAAGTGGGTAACAAAATCCATTGAGATACTGTCCCACTTCCACACTGGAATATCTAACTGAGTTAACATTCCTCCAGGTCGTTGATGTTCAATCTTTGATTTCTGATAAGTCAAGCAAGCAGCTACAAACTTAGCTACATCATTCTTCATGCCATGCCACCATTAAGACTTCTTGAGATCTTGATACATCTTGGTCATTCCTGGATGTAAACTGAGTTTGCTTTTATGACCTTCAGATAACACTGTTTGCTTTAGTTCATTATCCTCTGGTATGCATATTCTATTTTTGAATCTCAAAATACCATCCACTCCTAAAGACAAGTCTTTAGCTTTTTCAGTATTTAATAAGTCCATAATGTTCTTCAATTTTGAATCTTCCAACTGCTTCTCCTTCACCTTCTCTAGAAATTCATTAGTTATAACAATTGTATTACAACTAATGCAATTTGAAGACATGGAAACCTCCAAATTCATACACCTGAAATCTTCCATCAATGCTAGCTCTCTAATCATAAGCGACGACATTAGTATTTTTTTTTACGACTCAACGCATCTGCAACAACATTTGCCTTCCCAAGACGGTATATTAGTTGGAAATCATAGTCCTTAAAAATTCGATCCATCTTCTCTGCCTCATATTAAGCTCCTTCTGATCAAACAAATACCTTAAGCTTTTATGATCACTAAACACATCAAAACTATCTCCATAAAGAAAATGTCTCCATATTTTTAAAGCAAAGACAACTACTGCTAATTCTAGATCATGAGTTGGATAGTTTCTTTCATGCACCTTTAACTGACGAGAAGCGTAAGCAACAAATTTCTTATTCTGCATCAGAACACAACCCAATCCCTGATAGGAAGCATCACAGAAAACTTCAAAAGACTTATTGGTATCAGGGATTGTCAATACAGGAGCATTAGTCAACCTTCTTTTCAACTCTTCAAAGCTTATCTCACATTGTTCAGTCCATGCAAAAGGATGATCCTTTCTAGTCAATTGGGTCAAAGGAGCCACTATTTTAGAAAATCCTTTTATAAATCTCCTATAATTCCTGCTAACCCGACAAAGCTTCTAATTTCTGTAACTGTTTTAGGACGCTCCCACTGAAGTACAACCTCCACTTTAGAAGGATTTACTGATATTCTCTGTGCAAAGATTACATGTCTTAAAAAAATGTATTTCTGACATCCAGAAGTCACATTTTGAAAGTTTAGCATATAACTGTTTTTCTCTCAAAATGTTCAGGACGGTTCTAAGATGTTCTGCATGTTTTTCCCTTGTACAAGAATAGATCAAGATGTCATCTATGAACACTACCACAAACTTATCAAGAAAAGGTCTGAATATTCGATTCATATAATCCATGAAAATAGTTGGAGCATTGGTCACACCAAATGGCATAACCAGAAATTCATAGTGACCATACCTTGATCTAAAAGCAGTCTTCTGAACATCTTCCGCTCTCACTAAAATTTGGTGATAACCTGAGCGCAGATCTATTTTAGGAAAGACAACTACTCCATGCAACTGATCCATCAGATCGTCAATTCTAGGAAGAGGATATTTATTCTTTATTGTTAACTTGTTTAATTGTCTATAATCTATGAATAAACATGATGAACCCTCATTCTTCTTCACTAATAGCACCGGAGCTCCCCATGGAGAAACACTAGGTCGAATGAATTGTTTCTCCAATAAGTCTTCTAGTTGTTTCTTCAATTTAGCTAACTCTGCCGGTGCCATTCAGTATGGAGAAATTGACATTGGGCCTGCTCCAGGAATCAAGTCAATTGCAAACTTTATCTCTCTCTTTGGTGGAAGACCAGAAATCTCATCAAGGAATACATCCATAAACTCCTGAACTACAAACATATCTTTTTGTACTTTATCAGTAACTATAGAACAAGCCAAGAGCATAAAACATTCTGCACCTTCTTGTATCTCTCTCTCAAACTGATGAGTTGAGATAACTTGCATTCTTTCTAATTGGGAAAGAAAATTAGGAGAGAAGGGAGAGATGAGAATATGGAGAGAGAGAGAGAGAGAAAAAAAAAGAAAAATGAAAGGCACTGTTGGGGGGTCGTGGCTCTGCTTCTTATCTTTTTACGCTGTTACAGTTTTTCATTTATAATAAAAAAATGAGCATGCACAAATATTTTCACTAGTAAAAAATAATAAAAATATATACAAACTTACATTTTTTTCAAAACTTTTTTAACTTCTTCTATAAGAAGATTCTTTAAAATGATAAAATGAGCCGAAACCATTTTCTCAATTCATTTTCCAGATTCAGCTTCATAAATTAGTTCAAATATTTTATACTATTTAACCAACCATGAAATCTTCAACCAACACAACTTAACTTATTATCTTATCGATATATGGAAATATATGGAAAGTCAACTCATTTGCCTTGATTATCAAATTAATTTCAAATAAAAAGATTAGATAAGGTATGCAAATAACTATAATCAATTATGCAAGGTTGTGACAGGATAAAAAAAAATCACAAACTCCCCTTCAACGGTGTTTTTTTATTCTTCTTTCTTTCTCTAACTCTACAATTCTCTCCTTTCTCTCTTTGTTTCTCACTCCATACATCATCTATTTTAGATTTTTATCACACCATATTGTAGCTAAGGAGTTAAGGAACATTTCTACTAATCAGATTTTCAAACAAAGTTCATTTTGCTCTAAAGATCCTTTATTATTTGTTTTTCCTTAGGATTTAGTCATCAATCTTGATGGGGTCAGTTGAGAAAAGTAATTCTCTCAACTTATTCTACTATATACTAAATTTATGTTTTGTTTGGATAATTTGCATTAAGCCCTTATATCTTGATGTTTATCCACTAAGGAGATACAATTATAGAGGTTGCTTGGAAAACAAACAATTAAGGTAAGGAAAACTAACTTTACCTTTCAATAGTACTCTAGGCAAGAAGATCTGAAAGATCTAAATATGGAGGGACATTGTCCCAAGTTTCAATTTCTCTTACAAGAATGTTATTTGATAAAATTATTTGATTTTATATTGTGTGAACATGTATAAATATTAGATTTTGATATTTTAAAAGTTAAATATTGTTTTTTATATTGGAAAGGTTCTTGAATGTTATGAATTTTCAAATGTTATGTAATTGAATGATATGTATTATATATGAATGATGAAAATTGTATGAAATTGATGTCCTACATTTGAGATAATGTATGGGTTATTGTTTGATGGTACATTGAATATGAAAAGCCTATGTTTAATCGAGATTCTCTAACTTCACTGATGATCTAAGTCATATAGACTAAGATATTAGATGGTGAGAAGCGGATGAGGGAGTTCATACACACCGGGTCCCGCGGTAAACACTCGGTATTTGATGTTTGAACTTATCATGATCCTTGATGTATGTATTAGATGTTAGTCTCTGGTAGGAGCATACTTAATGAGTCTTCTGGAAGACACGATGGATTGAAATAAAATCAAATGATTGTGATTGAAAATAGATCCATGTGTGGTCTATATGAATGATGTAATTGATATTGAAATTTTGTATGATAACATTTAAAGAAATGTGTATAATTGATTAGTTTGATTATTATTTTTTTCATGAATTAAGTATGTTATCAAATTTCTTTTCATTAGCTTACCCTTGATTTTTTTTTTGTGTTGTAAATTACGATGATGACTATCCTACGTATACGAACAACTGATTTACAAGTGTTTGAAGGTCTCGAGGATTTTAAGATGTTGTTTTGAAACTATTTTATAAATATTTTTATTTTTATAAACTCTAATCACTGTAATAGTTAGATTTATTTTTGGATTCTTAGAAAGGTGACATAACTACAATCTATTTTAAAGTATTTTGTAAAAAATATTTTTAAAAAATAATATAAAAATATTTTTAAAAATATAAATCTAAATTTAAATAAAAGATTATTCTAAAGTTTTAATAAATAACAAATTATATTTCATAATAAAAATATATTAAATAAATAAATTTATAAAATATCAAAATTAAAAATAATAAAACTTATTTTAATTATTACTTTAACATTTTTATTTTAAATATTTTATTTGGTTATAATAATAATTTAAATATAATAATATTAAAATATAATATTTTGTATTAAAATATAATCGATTAAGTTAAAAAACTTAACCGGTTATATATCCATTTTAAAACAAAATTAAAATATATTACAAAAGAATTGGGGTGGCTCATAGTTTCCTTCAAATTTCATTTCATCAGGGAAGAAAGTTTTTTCACTAATTGAAGTTGAATTTTGAAATTTTAGACTTTAAAATTTAGGATTTAGGATTTAAAATTTAGTTTTAATTTTTTCATACTAAATTGTCTCGATTTTATAAATTTATCTTAAGAATGTAAATCGTTGTCTTTCTCCACCTCAAAACAAACCAACATGATATATTAAAAAATAAATAATTTCGCACTAACTAAAAACATTATTTAATATAATTTAATTTCACTAATTTTAATTACGAATAACTTATTATTTAAAATGTTTTTCTTTCTTTTTATTTTGATGTAAAGACCAAAATAAGTTTTGTTTCTTTTAACAAAGATTTTTCTTTGGAAAAGTTTTTTTTTTCCACTCAAATAGTAAACAAACGTTTACTTGACCATAATTATAATAATATAATAACATTTTAAATTAAAAACTAAATAAATATAATTAAAATAATGAAAACTCGATATTATTAAAATAGTGTCAATTTTTTTAATAATATATTTTTATATGATTGTTGAGGTGTTAGTATAAGTGAAATGTGAAATTGTATAATAATATCTAGGAAGTTCTTCAGAATGAGATAGAACACGTTTTAACAATTGATATACTTTAATGGATTAGGTTTAATAATTAAACTCTCTTGTCTTTTATAATAATATAAAACATACCTCAACCATATAATAATACAAAGCACACCTCAATCATATAATAATACAAACCCCACCTTAATATAATAGTACAAAACCCACCTCAAACATATAATAATACAAAACCCGGACACTTTCATTAATTTCTTGACTAATCTAACCCTAAATATGCGGGATTATTACTTCATAAAATAATATATTATTATTATTATTAATGAACCATCAATCTTTAGTTTAACTTATTTTAATTCTAACCCGAAAACACACTTAACCAAAAGAGCTTGTAATAAAAATACTTCACTTTATCATTTCTATAACAAGTTAAAAACTGAAATAATTTTACTGAAAGATATGAGGTTATAGTTCAAATATAAATCATGCTCAAGATAATTTATTATCTTCTGAACAAAAGCATGTTGTTTTATAATCAATAAGTAAAAATAAAATATTAACTACGATTTATTATTATGAGTAGCTCGTGGCACAAATTAATTATTATGAAATAATTAATACGGACTTGCTACTATTTCTAGTAGTAAGAAGTGGACTTGCTACTATTTCATATTCGATTTCCATTGAATGATTTTCAAATGGGCGTACTTAATTTTCTTAACATTGTTCCTACTCAATTCCATCTTAACGGTTGGGCTTCAATACAAGCTTTTAGCTTCTTGCGTAAATTGTTATCACTTTCCTCTAATCCCAAATCTTTTTTGTATTACTATAGCTCTCGGCCTGGCAAACAACCAGGTTGGTTGTCTTTAATTAGTAAACCTAGGATTTGCTTTCTTAAGCCCTTTACCTCTTCAATAAGGACTTTAAAGGGGTTTTTTTTTCAAGATTTTAATAGAAGAAGAAGGAAAGAAATATTTCTTTGATGCTGATACCCCAAAATTTCCTTTCTATTGGACTGACCAACCTCTAAAGTTTAACTCCTAGTCATACCACTCAATGGATGCTGTTGATCGGCGTGTAATTGAAGTTTTCAGTCACTTCTCTTACCAGATTCCCACTAGCGCTTTGTTACGATTATACACTTCAAAAACTCCTCGAAAAGATTTCATTGGTATGTATTTGTTCACATTTTTGCTTTATATCAAGAGATTTTTAACTTTGCTAAATGTTTTATTGACTTTCAGATTTGATGGCGGCTACTAATCCGAAAGTGCGGTCTTACTTCTCCAAACTTTTGAGCAAGGCAGGTGATGCAACTCCTCGTCATGAACCTATTGTTGACGATGCATTGGAAGTAGAAGTTGTTGAACCTATCTCTCGGGTTGAGCGATTGAGCCTTTGAATGATGATCGTGCTGTAGGTCCTTCAAAGAAAAACAAGAAAAGAGATCGAGGTTGCAAGAGATCTCATTCATCTTCTCGGCGTCATCGCCATGCTGAAGGAGGTTCATCACAATCACTTCCAGAATCAATTTTTGCTGCCACTACTAAGTTTTCAAAATTTATTCAGACTTCTGTTAATGAATCTTCGTATAATATGCTCAAGGCAACCGATGTTGCATCTTTGGCTGATTCTATTATCGAACTTTCAAGTCGAACTCTTCTAATTGGGAAAATGATGAAAACCAAAAGTGCAAATAGTATTTCATTTGCCGAGTTCGAGAAAATGAAAAATGAACTTTCTGAAGCGCATGAGAAGATCAAGTCTTTGACTCTTTAGGTGAAAGAAATAGATGCATTGAATACTCAACGAGAAACCGAAAAGGAGAATCTTGAAAATAAGATTACTGAGTTGAATGCCGAAAGGTTGAAGAGTGATGAAGAAAAAGAACAAATTCAAAATGAAAGCCAACTTTTGAAGGAAAAGTTGTTGGAGTTGTCTACCGCTAAAGAAAATGATAACAACACCATCAAACTCATGGAGAAAGAAATAGATCAGTTAAAGGTGAGTGTGTTTGAAGCCAAGAGTTTTGTCATTGAACAACACAAGCTAGGTTTTGACAAAGCTCTTCAACAAGCTAAATATTTTTACAAGATTCCTATTGATGAAGGCAATTTTGATGTGAAAAAAGATTTTATTAATGGTGAACTGATTCCTTTCAACGAGATTCCGGAAGAAGATGTAGAAGATATTAACATCATGAACTGAACGAGTATTAGCTCAATTTTTTGTTATAGTTCTTGGTTAGCTATTGGGAATTAAATCATTTTGAGTGTCGCTATGGCCACTATTGTATTACTCTACCGTTTATTAAATATAAAACTTTTTGGGCTTTATTATTTATTTTTATTATTCATTCTCGTGCTTTTACTTCAACCAACTTAATTAAATTGAATGATTTGGCTAAGTCAATTGAGAACCACTTTTGGTTATACTTCGGTCAATGGTACGCGATACTTCTCGACTAATGTTATTTAAAAAGATGTGCTTCATAATGCTTGATAACCTTTTGGTGAAAACTTTTTCGAGTAGTGTGATAAAAAACAAATGCCTAGTTTATCGCATACCTTCTCGGTTGATGTAATTGATTACAAAGACAAGTGCCTTATTGTATTTGATAACCTTTCAGTTATACCTCTTGAGTATTATGATAAAAAGCGTAATAGTTGATGGGTGCTTTGTTATATTTGATAACCTTTCGGTTATACCTCTCGGGTATTGTAATAAAGAGCGTAAGAGTTGATGGATGCTTTGCTATATTTGATAACCTTTCGGTTATACCTCTTTGGTATTATGATAAAGAGCGTAAGAGTTTATGGGTAGACTTATTTGCTTTATTCATAATGTGTTTCTATGATGAATGAATTGAAAGTTGGAATATTTTCTATAATAGATCTGTCGGGAGGGATTCGCCTAGAGTGAAATCATCCAAGCCCGAAAGATTTAAAGCATTTTCTTTTGGCAGGGTTTCATCTGTAATGAAATCATCCATGACTAATTTATTATAAGATATTTCTCTCAGGAGGGTTTCACCTAGAATGAAATCATCCAAAACCGAGAGGCTTGTAGACTGGATTTTTATTAAGACAAGTTTTTCTGCTTGCAAAATATCTTCATTATCTAGTAAGTTTGTACACAAGAAGAAAACCTTTACATCATCTTTTAGCTAAAATAAAACTTTAAATGACTTGCGTTCCACGTTCTTGGTATTGTCTTTTCTTCTAATGTTTCCAACCTGTAAGCTCCATTTTTCAAATTTTCTGAAATTCTGAAAGGACCTTCCCAATTAGATGCTAACTTTCCTTGTTGTGGATCCTTTCGAACATCAGTTTGCATCCTCCAAACCAAATCACCTTCTTTAAAGCTTCTTCGTTTTACTTTAGCATTGAACCGCTTAAATGCTCTTCTCTTTACTACTTCTTCTTTTAGTTTAGCCTTTTCTCTCAGTTCTTCAATGAGATCCAGACCTGTCCTTAAGCATTCATTGCATCAGTACCATAAGTAAGATTAAATGGTGTTTTGCCAGTTGAAGTTTGCGGGGTACATCTATATGCCCATAATATCTCTGGTAATTTCTCTGCCCATAATCCTTTCGCACTTCCTAATCTTCTTTTTAGTTGTCCGAGAATAATTTTGTTTGCTGCTTCTGCATGTGCATTTGTTTGTGGATATTCCACTGAAGTTGTTGTGGACTTAATCCTAAATCTGCATAGAATTCCATAAAGTTTTTATCAGTGAATTGTCAGCCATTGTCAGTTATAATAGTGTGTGGGATTCCACACAAATGTTTGAACTTGCTGGGAAGTTATTTTAGTCAAAGCTTATGCTTTTATCCATTTGGTGAAGTAATCCACAACAACAATCATAAATTTGGTTTGTCCACGTCTGAGTGGAAATGGACCAAGTATGTCCATTCCCCACTTAGCAAATGGTCATGGGGAAATAATTCCTTGCAACTCTTGTGTTGGTATATGATTAAGACTTCCGAACTCTTGACATTTTTTGCATGCCCTGACATATAGATTGCAATCTTCTCGGATTGTCGACCTATAATATCCAGCCCTACAAATCTTTGTTGCCATTGTTCGGGCTCCACAGTGTCATCCACAAATTCCTTCATGAAGTTCTTTAGTCATGTATTCAGCCTATTCCTGTGAAAGACATTTTAACAATAGCGTAGAAAACCCTATTTTGTATAACTCGTCACCTATTAAAACAAAACTGGCTACTTTCTTTGTCATCTAAGAATCTGCTTCAATGCCTTGTTCTTGATTTTTTATCACTCCTACTGTAAGTTGAGAATCACTTTTGCATATGACATTATCAACTCCCATATCTCTGGCCAAGAGTAGTCCTGCAATTAAAGCTCCATATTCGCCTTGATTGTTGGATGTTTTGAACTCAAGTCTTAATGCCATCTCTACTTGGAAATTTTCTGGTCCTTCAAGTACTATCCCTGCTCCGCTTCCTTTCTTATTTGACGAGCCATCCACATTTAACGTCCACCCCTCCTGTTGTGTTGTTGTTGGCAGTTGAATAATGAAATCTGCAAGAGATTATGCCTTGATTGTTCCTCTCGGTTCGTATTTGATTCCAAATTCTGAAAGCTCCATTGACCATGTAACCATTCCACCTGTAAGTTCTGTTTTTCTTAAGATTTTAGATATTGGATAATCTGTTCTCACAATTATCTGATGATTATGAAAATATGGTCGGAGACGTCTTGTTGTGTACACAAGTGTTAAGGCTATTTTTTCAACCAAGGGGTATATGGTTTCGACATTTTTTAGGGATTTACTTACAAAGTATATTGGTTTTTGCTCTGGATTTTCTTGGATTAAGGCTACTCCTATAGCTTCATGTAAGGTTGCTAAGTAAACTATGATAGGTTGGGCTAACACAGGTTTGACTAAAATGGGTGGTTCGGCTGTCATACTTTTTATTTGAGAAAATGCTCGCTCACATTGTTCATTCCACTCAAAAGTTTCAGATTTTTTCAACAATTTCACAATTGGTTTTGTTCTCTCGGCCAGAATTGGTAAACACCTTGCTAATGAATTCAACTTCCCCACCAATCTTTGTAGTTCCTTCAGGTTTGCTGGACTTCTCATCTTCATTATTGCTTCACATTTATCAGGGTTTGCCTCAATGCTTCTGTTGGTTAGAATAAAACCTAAAAACTTTCCCCCCTCACACCGAAAACACACTTTTCAGGATTCAAACGTATGTTGTATTTTCTTATTCGTGCAAATATTTCTTCAAGATCTTTCACATGTCGTTGCACTTCATATGATTTAACAATCATATCATCAACATAAACTTCCATATTCTTTCCAATTTGCTCCTTAAACACCTTGTCCATCAACCTTTGATATGTTGCTCCAACATTTTGTAAACCAAAAGGCATAACTTTGTAACAATAGTTAGCCGTATCGGTTGTGAAAGCTGTCTTAGGAATATCTGGTTCATACATCTGTCTTTGATTATAACCCGAATAAGCATCAAGAAAGCTCATCATTTCCTTACCAGATGCTCCATCAACCAATCGGTCAATACTTGGTAGTGGATATGAATCTTTTGGACATGCTTTATTTAAATCAGTGTAATCAGTACACATTCTCCATTTTCCATTCGGTTTCTTAACAAGCACTACGTTAGCTAACCATGTTGTATATTGGGCCTCCTGAATGGAACCGACTTGCATTAACTTCTCAGTTTCTTCAATTGCTGCCTTTCTTCTTTCTTCACCCAACTTTCTTCGTTTCTGTGCTACCGATTTTGCTCCTTGACAAACAGATAACTTGTGAGAAATTACCTCAAGATCTATTCCTTGAATATCAGTTGCTTTCCATGCAAACAAATCGTTGTTTCTACGCAATACCGCAATCAGCTTATTCAACAAGTCTTCAGGCATACTTCCCCCTATGTATATACATTGTTTTTCATCTTCTCCAAGCATAATAGATGTTGTTTCCTCTTTTGGTTCCAACCTCTCATCATTCATTCTTGGATCTAAATATACCATGGCCGCCATATTCCTGCCATCTTCTCTATCTGCCTTTAAAGTCATCTTTAACTCTACTGCATAACACTCTCGGACATCTATTTGATTAACATAAATAGTTTCTATTTCACCTTTCTCGGTTGGGAATTTCATGGCTAGATGTGGCGTTGAAACTATTGGTCCCAACTTGTTTAAAGAAGATCTTCCCAACAATGCATTATATGACGTACAAGCATCTACTACCAAATACCTGATTTTAATTTTCCTTGTTGCACTCCTTCTTCCAAACGTTGTCACCAACTCAATATACCCCTTTGTGCTCACCCTTTCACCCGAAAAGCCAATAATTTGCTATCGGAAAGGCACCATATCTTCCTCTTTCAAGTGTAATTTCTTAAAAGTATCCCAAAATAATATATCCATTGAGCTTCCTTGGTCAACCAGAGTCTTCATAATCGCATACTCTGCTATTTCTACTGTTATTACCATTGGGTCATCATGATCAGGATCGATCTCTTGAAAATCTTCATCCATAAAAAGCATTGGTGGCAAAGTTCTTCTCTTAAAAACATGATTGACTGTTCTGACATTTCTCCAATATTGTTTTCTTGCTGACGATGACTCATTCCCGGAGAATCCTCTCGAAATTGTGTTAATGAAACCCCTCACCAGTCTTCCTAGACTTCTTTCTCTACTTCTTCTTACTGATTGTGTACTTTGGTAACCTCTTTCATTTCTTGCTTCCGGTCTACCTCCTCTCCTTTCATCTCTTCTTTCCACCCTCCTTTTGTCTTTTCTCTCAAACCTCTCTGACCTCCTTTTTCCTAACTCTCCACTTCTTGGTTCTCTTTCAGGACTTTGCCTCATTCATACATTTCCACTCTTGACAAAACGCCTCGATTGTCCGACTTGAATTAACTCTTCTATTTTATCCTTCAAACCGATACATTCTTCTGTATGATGACCATGATTTTTATGATATTCACAATGCTTGCTATGATCTGCCCTCTCAGGTGTTCTTGCTTTTCTTGGAGGTGGTATGATTTCTGATGCCATTGCTTCCTGTAAAATTCTCGTCCAATTGGTATTTAATGGTGTATATTGCTGGAACTTTCGGTTTCGAAATTCCTCTTTTGCTCTCCTGGCCAGAGGTCCACTTTCTCTTTTAACTCCCCTCTTTTCACCCCCATCTGCTCTTGCTTGATTGCGAAATTCTCGTAGTTCTTCCATCTGCATAAACTTCGATGCTCATTGCCTTAATTCATCAAGGTTAGCTGTCAGCTTCTTACAAAGATTATCGGCAAACGGTCCTGGTTCTAGTGTTGTTATCATGTGATGCATTGTGACTTTTGGGCTAAGATTTCAAATGCCCAAAGCCACCTTTCCAAATCGTTCCATGAACATTCTCAACGATTCTACCTTTTCCTACCTTATATTTACTAATGCAATTGATGTTAAATGATGAGGCCGACTAGTTGTAAACTGAGCCCCAAACTTCTCCACCAATGTGTCAAAACAATCAATGCATAAAGGTTGTAGACATGTGAACCAACTTAAAGCTGCTCCTTTCAATGTTGTTGGAAACACTCGGCACATTATAACATCATTCCTTGTGTATAAACTAATCTGAGTTGTATAAATTGCAATATGTTCATCAGGATCTGTGCTTCCATCATACTTGTCTATGGTTAAGTTTTTCCAATTATCAGGCAATGGAGTATCCACTATAGCATTATATAATGGATGTTTTCTATAAGATATTCCGGTAAAAGTTCCAGAGGTCTCAGGTAATCTTCTCCTTGTTTGGAACTTTCATTATTATGAACTCTTTCATTTGCTGGTATTCTTGGCTGGACAATTTCAAAAGATGAATTCAAAACTGTGTCTTCTTGCAACTTTCTTTTCATATGCGCATTTTCTGCTCTCAACATACTTAATTCTTCTTCATTATTTTTTTTTAACATTTCAAATTCTTTTTGTAATTGTATTAACATTGCCATCGACATCATATTTTGGTTATCTTCCTGCTCTCCACCCTGCTCTTCCCTTCTATTCATCTCTGCTTCAACTTCTTTAATTATCTCTCGACCCCACGCTGGGCGCCAAAATGTTCTTACAAAAAGGACCGAGAACACTAAAACAAGTTGACAACACAAACTTCTCCAAATGATCTTTCAGTTTTGGGTTTTCGGCTACTCTCCTGGTTGGGCTTTCAGTTATTCTCCTAGTTGGGCTTTCAGCTTCTCTCCAGGTAGGGCTTTTAGCTTCTCTCCTCACGGATGGGTGTGTACCTACAAGGTGCTCCGATGCTAAAGTCAGAAATAGTTTTACATTCATAAGATTAAATTCACTCTTGCTTACCTCTTGTCTTGTGGTCATCAAAGAAATAGTCAATTGTTGCATTATCTACTTGTGAAGCTGAGTGTGTAGCAGCAGCAAGTGCTTGTTAATAAGTTTGGCTCAACAATATCATGACTCAAATTGGTTTTATTCTAGATGTTCCAATCAAGATTTATGTTGACAATGTCTCTACAATTAATCTTGCAAAGAATCCGATTTTTCATCATAGAAGTAAACACATTGATATTCGATATCACTTTCTATGAGACCAAGTTGGGAAGAACATGATCAAATTGGAATACTACAGATCAGAAGATCAGATTGCAGATATTTTCACTAAGCCATTGAAGATCAATGTTTTCATCAAGTTAAGAGATCTGTTGGATATGAAGGTTGTTCCAAATCAGGATCATGGGAGGATGTTGGTTATTAATTTAGAGTTTATTAGTCTTAAATTATTTACCGTTTGTATTGCATTAATGGTCAGTTTACAGGAATGTTAGTATTCCTATTTTATAGTTTTATAGCTGATTGTAATTTTGTTATATATATTATTGGAGTAAATCAAAATGTATGTATCAATTCACAGTTTGCAATTTCGTACAATTATGTTCAATCAGTTTCTACAAATTTTTGCCTTCTTTATTATTTTTTTCAATTAGTTTCTACAATTAAGAATATAATTTATTATTTAAAATTTCTTTCTTTCTTTTTATTTTGATGTAAGATACAAATACATTTTGTTTCTTTTAACAAAGTTTTTCCTTTATTCAATAAAAATTGGCACAAACATAAGAACTAGACATTATTAAAATAGTGTCTAATAATTTGATTCGTGGATCCAATCTTCAAAGTTATCAAAGAGAACACGTTTAAACCATTTATATACTTTAAGTGATTAGGTTTAATAATTCTACTCTCTTGTCTTTTATAATAAAATAAAACCCACCTCAAATATAATAATACAAAACCCAGACACTTTCATTAATTTTTTACCAATTTAATCCTAAATACGTGGGATTACTTCATAAAATAATAATAATAATAATAATTAATAATAATAATAATGTTGGTTTTAACTTATTTTAATGCTAAAAGGAAAAATAAAGAGCTTGTAATAAAAGTACTTCACTATATCATTTCTATAACTAGTTAAAAACTCAAATAATTTTACTGAAAGATATGAGGTTATAGTTCCAATGTCTCCTAAAATAAAACATCATGCTCAAGGATAGTTTATTTGAACCTTTTGAATAATAAAATGTTTTCTTTATAATCAAAATGAGGAAAAATGATATATTAACTACCACTTTACAGGTAGATCGTGGTACACATTAATTATTAATTATTACGAAATAGTCTTTTGATTATAAAAAAGTTGTTCTATAAGGTAAGACATTTATCTTGGGGTGGTGGATGGTGGAAATATATTAAGACCGTGAAGAGTAAAAACATATTCTTCATATTTTAATAAATTAATATTTTATTTATTTTTATTTTATTTTTTAATTTAAAATATTATTATATTATGTATTTTACTACACAGTTTAAAATGATACTTTTATAATTTTATATAATTTTTTATGTAATGAGTTTAAAAATAAATATATAATAAAAAATAAATTTGAAATTAAATGATATAAAAGATATTAAAATAATAATATTAAAAATTGTAATGTTAGGATAAGATAAACGTGGGTTGTAGTATTGTTTCTCTTTATCATCTGACTGGTAAGTTTGTTCTTTCTCTTTATCATTTGATTGGTAAGTTTCACTATCGTTGTCAATTTGGCCAGTTGTCAAGAGGTTTTTATAAATGTATACAGAGCATATAAAAAAATTATTTGTTGTCATTACCGAGGTTAGAGAACAAAGTTGGGATAGTAAGAAGAAAATGCATGAGGAGTAGTTATGGAGATCATGTTTTTCCTGCTTATGTGCTCTCTCACATCAATCTCACTGGGATTTGATCCATCTCCAACTTTTCTATTTGGCACTGCTTCCTCTGCATACCAGGTTCATGTTTAGTTCCTCTCTCTTTCTTCTGTTTCCACCAATCACTATTGCCATGTTAATGACCCCATTAACCAAATTCCTCAGTACCTGTTGTAAGAATTATTCAAGTCTTTGCATTCTAAACATGGTCATTTAATATTCTTCATAGTATGAAGGAGCTTATTCTAGTGACGGCAAAGGGTTGAACAACTGGGATGTCTTCTCTCACAGAATAGGTGATTAGACACAGCCTCAAAAACCAGTTTTTATATTCTAATTCTGATTTTCTTCAAGTTTTACACATTGCTCAAGCTTCAACTTTTGCAAGTCTCTGCAGGTAGTATATCTGATGGAAGTAATGGCGATGTTGCCGTTGATCAATACCATCGGTATCAGGTAAATTTCTATTTCTGTTCAGTTCTGCAGATCATATTCATGAATACTAATTATTTCTATATAGGAAGTTTGTATCTACAGTGACATATTTGTGAATGATGCTCTCCATATTTTAGAAAAAGAATTATAAAATTGCTATTCCCCAAACATTAAGAGAGATTTGAACTTATAACCTATTGTGTATCATTTAGAAGAAAAAAAAGTAATCACTAGGTAAAAGTTATAAATGCTGATAAGAATATGACTTTTAGTTTTGTACAAACCGGAGAGTTCCAAGGTGGAGAAGAGATGATTTATCGCTTGTGATTAGATCAATCACTCTCAAGTCTATTAGAAGTCTATTGAGATAACATCACTAGGTTCAATCACTACATCTGAGACATTGTTCGCTCGCTTTAGATCCGGAAAGTTAAGGAAAAAATGTGTATATAAACTGTATTTCACCTTGAATCCTAAATGATTGATCTCGAATCCTAAACTATGTCACCAAACAGTATGCATTGACCAAATAAGCCAGTAAATAACCATGAATTATCTTACTACTTATAAAGACAGCTTCTGAATTATTAATACTGTTTTATCAGATTTAGTTCTTTTAGATACAAAAGGATAAAACTGGCATTAAATTAGTTTAAGTAATTGATGTTCCCAAGTTCAATTTGTAATAAAAACAGGAGGATATTGATCTAATGGAAGCTATGAAAGTGAACAGCTACCGGTTTTCAGTATCATGGGCAAGAATTCTACCAGGTATGGTTCGTGCTTTAACAAAATCTGACTGATATTAGCTTAGAAGACACTAAATATAGTGTAGTCAATTGACAAGCAGAATTTGCAATGATTGTGAACAGAAGGTAGATTTGGAGAAGTTAACTTGGCGGGTATCAACTACTATAACAGACTTATAGATGCGTTGCTACTCAAAGGTTTCATTTCAATTTTGCTATGCGATTCGCTTGCTAGACACAATTTCAATTCCTTTGACCTTATATGTTCTCAACTGTGCCAACTCGCAGGTATCCAACCTTTTGTAACATTATTTCACTTTGACATCCCTCAAGAACTTGAGGACAGATACGGAGCTTGGCTAAGTCCCCAATCACAGTAAGCAAAGCAGCCACTTCTCCAATTTATTTTCTTAGATTAGATGTCAATGTAATTGCCATTGTTCTGCATGCACTAGATAACTAACATCAAAATTAGCAATTTTTGTTTGACTTGAAAAAAGTGGAAAATGATACTAAACATATTTTGATATTTGCAGGGAAGATTTTCAATTCCTTGCTGATATCTGTTTCAAATCCTTCGGTGACAGAGTCAAGTACTGGGTGACTTTCAATGAGCCAAATTATATAATCCCACTTGCTTACCGCGTAGGTCAATTTCCACCATGTCGCTGCTCTAGAAAATTTGGAGATTGCAGAGAGGGAGATTCAGAGAAAGAACCCTTTGTGGTTGCCCATAATATGATCCTATCACATGCAGCTGCAGTTGATATTTATCGAAACAAATATCAGGTAATTTGATTAGAACATCGCAGTAATCCTTATGAAAAATGCTGGTTATACAGCAAATCAAAATGGAAAGTAACACGGAACAGTCGTTCAAAACATTACAAACTTTCTCTATTGTAGTATTATTAGTTGTAGTATTACTGATGGCAGAATGAGCAAGGGGGAAAAATTGGAATAGTCTTGCACTGTGACTCCTTTGAGCCATTAAGCAATTCCACAGCAGATAAGTTGGCAACCGAAAGGGCGCAATCATTCAGCACTAACTGGTAAAATTTCCTTGTTGTCTACTGCACAATACAGATGTTAAAGGCACTATGATAGATTGGAACAGATAGATAGAGCTTATTTGGACTGCTGGCACTTGTATATGGAACTAGGTAGATTTTATAATACATTTGAATCAATAACAGTAATATTGTTCACAACTAATTCATTGGATTCTAGAATATAGAAATAAATATTCAACTATAATATTGCAGGATCTTGGATCCAATCTTATTCGGTAAGTATCCAAAAGAGATGGAGATGATTCTAGGAACCATCTTACCTAAATTTTCCAGTAATGACAAAGCAAAACTGAGGAGAGGACTGGATTTTATTGGCATCAACTACTACGCAAGTTATTATGTCCGAGACTGCATATCATCGGTGTGTGGATATGGGAAAGGAGTCACCAAAACAGAGGGCTCATATGAGCAAACTGTACTAAAAAATGGTGTCCCAATTGGAGAGCTTGTAAGTACTTGAACCCTTTTTAATGATCTTCATCGTGACCTTGCTCATTCTGAAACTTCTATTGTTATGTAGACTCCATTTGATTGGCTCAATGTTTACCCGCAAGGCATGAAAAATGTTCTTATCTATCTAAAAGACAGATATAATAACACTCCAATGTTCATTACGGAAAATGGTAAGCAAAGCACGTTAACACCTTTTATTCAAGTCTATGAGCGTTTCTAACTACCCAAACTTTTGTAGGATATGCTACTTTGTATGATCCAGATGTTACCGAGGAAGAATATCTGAATGATTATAAGAGAATAGAGTTCATGTCCGGTCACTTGGATAATCTGATGGCAGCAATAAAGTATAACTCTATAAATCATTACAACTATTTCCACTTATATAAGCATAACAATTGACAAATGTTTTTATAGGAAAAGAGGAAAAAAAACATGGCATTCTTGTTAGTTTTACAGTTGACCTTGGACACAAGTAAAATAACTCAGTATTTATGTTTGAAGGATGATACATTCACAATCCATTTTTCTTCTAATTCCACCTTAAAACTCCCAATACTATTATTTTAATAATTTTTCACATTATTTAATTACAATTTATCCTTTATAATATGTTTGTTTTAAAACTGTCAGATCAGAGACTGTATATACTTTCAGAATTGTCAAAGTATAATTTTTCTTTCTGTTTTGGTCATGTGATCAGGGAAGGAGCAGATGTGAGAGGTTACTTTGTTTGGTCATTGCTCGACAACTTTGAGTGGAAATATGGGTTTTCAGCGAAATTTGGACTTCACCACATTGATCATGTCACACTGAAGAGAACGCCAAAATTATCAGCAAGTTGGTACAAGCGTTTCATTGAAAACTATATAGCTGACAACATTGTGTCCAAAGAAGACGAAGAAAAGAGAAACGGGAACAATCTCAGAACCTTAGTTCAGAACCTATAAATAAGAACACAAACAACAAAGTCCTTTCCATCAAACTTTAATGTAATTGTTGTTCAAAATTCGATCTATTAAATAATTTCTCCTCTTGGAAAGTTTGAGTTCTATTCTTTAAAAAATAAATTTGATAGATGAAAAATGCTTTCACCATGGACAAAAAGAAAACGCCAACTTCCGCATTGTGTAAATAAATACACATCTCCATTGAAGATGAGCAACATAAACTTTTACCACCAAAATACATGTTAAATTATGAAGAAAGAAATAGAAGAATAGTTATTCTTTCAGCTATTTCCATTTTTTTAAACTTATACTAAAAATGATGATTTTAAATTTGGATTAAATAAGAGAAGGTGATGCTTTTCATGTTTTTTTTTTATAAATAAATATGATTTGAAACATGATTTCTAAATAATATACATAGCAGAGCGTAACAGTTCGCTTCCACACTCTTATACAGTAGTTGTAGGGATACATAATACAACAGAAATTGTTGATGCAACTTCTGTCAGTCCCTTTGTAAGTGTTTAACATCCACAATAGCACCGAAGATTGGCTAAGAATTTTTTTAAAACTGAAGTTTACATTTTAGATTGTTGTAGAATGACAGGGTATCCACAATCATATTACTATTGCAAGTTTCTAGTTGCTTGAGTGGCAGGTTCAATATATGGCTTGTTCAGATATGAAGTTTAACCTTAGGTCAATTTACTCCTTGATATGAACTTGGAGGCTCATTGTTGTTTCACCTTTGTCTGATGGAACATTTAAGTATAAAACTGTATCAGTTGACTTGGAGCCTGCTATAGAACAACTTCGTTGTCTTCACAAATGCATTGCCAGGATCAACATCTAAATTTTTAATAAGAGCTTTATCGTTTCCTTGTTCTGGTTTTATTTGATTTGCAGATTTCACACAATTGAGCTAAGAATTTAGTTTCAGTATTCATGTCACAGGAAATTGAGGGCACACGATTTAACACTGGAATTTCTGCAATGATGGAGTTGCTTAATGCGGCATATAAGGTATTTTTCTGTTACCAGCTTTCATTCTTTTAATATCTCTTCTCAGAAATCCCAAAATTTCTTTTTCTATTTTTTTTTTGTATTTTTACGCTCCTTCTTTTATATATATATAAGCGCGAAGCTTTTCTCTTTTGTAAAAATACACAGATTAATGAATACTTGTTTTCAGTTTTCTTTCGTTACCTCCTTTTCTCTTTGCCTTTGCATTTCCTTTTTCTCATGTGCATCTTATTTTTCACCATCGTTGGTGATATTCTATCTTACCACAGCAATGTTATGGAGGTAATAGAAGATTATGATGAAACACAAATGAGCAGCTCAATAGCAAGGAGCATGACCTAAGAAGAGGCAATAGAAGATCATGATGAAACACAAATGAGCAGCCCAATAGCAAGGAGCAAGCCCAAAAGACATAGCACCAAACCTAATTATTTTGATGATTATGAGTGCACTCTTAAAGGCAAAATGAAGTAATGGTTGAGAATCTCAATTAGAGCAGAGGGAAGAATAGTAATTTCTCAAGTTGTTAGGATCTCATAGATTTGATTTTCTGTTGAGACATATCTTTGGAATGTTTACTCTATTTTGTTGTTTTTGGCTATATGTATGAGAAACTTTGACAATAAATGAGGAGCAGAGAATTATCCAGTCTTATATTATCTCTTTGGAAGAAGCCTAACTTGTAATTTGGTGCTTTCATTGAGAGAGAAACACAAAGAGACACCATGTTAGTGTCAAAAAGTGATGAAAAAATAGATTCTATTATGCAATCATTAGAGAGCTAGAAAACCTTCCAGGAAGCAATGAATATTCGCATGACAAATTTGGAAACTCAAATGGCACTTCAGATTGGAGCCTGAGAAACCGCAACGAACGATTCCACCCTTCAATCTTTTACTCGAACTTCCTTGAATCTGGATATGCCCCGTTTTGATGGGTCTGAACCATTAGCATGGATTTTCAAAATCAAGTAGTTCTTTGACAACCACCGTACTCCAGAGGACCAAAGGCTTCAATTGGCTTCTTTTTCCATGGAAAGAGCAACCCTCGCTTGGTTCCAGTGGATGTATGACAATAACCTAATCTCAACTTGGCAAAATTTCCTACATGCCTTAAAGGTTCATTTTGCACCATCACATTATGAAGACCTAAAAGGAGCCCTCTTCAAACTATGTCAAACCTCAACCATGCGAAAATATCAAAATCAGTTTGAATCGCTAGCAAATCGTATCGTGGGACAGGCTCATCCCTTCTTACTCAGTTGCTTCATTTCAGGTCTTAAACCAGAAATTCAGAGAGAGGTGCATGCCTTTCAATTGATCTTGTTATCCCAAGCCGTAAGCTTAGCAAAATTACAAGAAGAAAAATTTGTAGAAGCTTCCACGTCAAACTGTTACGTTTGTCCTTCTCACTCCATTGCTAAAACCCTGATGTTTGTTAATACTTTTTCACCCAACACACAAACAACGAGCCATTCTTCACAAAAAACCAAATCAGACCTTAATCCACTTGCCATCAAACGATTGTCCCCAGTCGAGCTCCAAAGCCTCCATGAAAAGATCTTGTGCCATTATTGTGATGAACACTATCGGCCTGGTCACAAATGCAAGTGGGAGTTCATGTTGTTGATAGCGGAACCTAGTGACCCTGAAACGAAAGAGATTGATTTGAACAACCTTCTCCATATAAAGGACCCGATGCCTAATGAACTTGGTCCAATCGACCTGTCGAATACAAACCTGACCCAAATCAGTTAACAACATTGATGGGCCAATTAATTTCGTAGACCTTTAAATTTTTGGGCCATGTCAACGGTTCCCCACTTGCGACACTAGTAGACAGTGGGAGTACCCATAATTTCATCCAAGATCGCACAACCAACTTCTTGGGTCTTCAAGTTGGCCCAACTAAATATTTTCATGTCTTGGTAGGTAATGGAGAGGAACTCTCATGCTCATCTATTTGCAAGTAGGTACCATCACATTTGAGCCCTCACACATTTCTCGTGGATCTATATACGTTGCCATTGAGTGGGGCTGAGATCGTATTGGGAGTACAATGGTTGACAACGTTGGGGCCAATGTTGATTGACTATGAACAATTGACAATGAAGTTCATTAAAGAAGGAAAATTAGTTGAACTCAAGGGCCAACACCGAACAACACCTCAAGAAGCCACTATACGTCAAATGAAGAGGATGATCGCTACCAATGGCATAGCAGAATATTTCAGGTTACATTTGCTTCCTTCCATAAAAGAGCTCCCTAAACCTTCACCGAGACCGAAATCTGAGGGAATATTGAGTAGATACACCCAATTATTTGAGGAATCACGAGGCCTTCCTCTTATTCGTGCGACTGATCATCACATTCCCCTCTTGGAAGGGTTGAATCTAGTGAATGTCATACCCTACAGATATCCACATTTTCAGAAACACGAGATTGAGCGTCAGATCAAAGAAATGATGGTTGAGGGAATTATACATCAAAGTAACAATTCCTTCTCATCTTTAGTGTTGATAGTATGAAAGAAAGATAGATCATGGCGGTTTTGTGTTGATTATAAGGCTCTCAAAGTGATTATTATAAAAGATCGGTTTCCCATCCCATCAATTGAAGAGTTGATTGAAGAACTCCATGACACACAATGGTTTTCAAAGTTAGATTTACACTCCAGGTACCACCAAATAAGATTGATCATAGGTGACACTCCCCAAAAACTGCTTTTCGCACAAATGAAGGTCACTATGAATTTTTAGTGATGTCCTTTGGATTGTGTAACGTGCCTGCTTCATTTCAGTCAACTATGAATATATTGTTTCAACCTTATTTGCGTAAGTTTGTTATAGTATTCTTTGATGACATACTAGTGTATAGTAAGTCATTAGAAAACCACATATCTCATTTGGATATTGTTATTCAATGCCTTATGACTAATCAATTTTTTCTCAAGAGGAACAAGTGCTTGTTTGCCCAGGAATCAGTAGAGTACTTAGACCATATAATATCCAAGGATGGCATTGACTCAAATCTTGAGAAAATTTGTGCAATGATTGCTTGATCGACACCTACCACCCTTAAGCAATTGCGCGAATTTTTGGGGCTAACGGGATTCTATTGAAAGTTTGTTCAACCTTATGCTTCTATAGTTGCCCCTCTCATCAACTTGCTGAAGAGAGACTCATTTACTTGGTATGAAGAAGAACAACGATCATTTGAGTAGCTAAAGGATGCTATGATAAATACTCCCGTGTTGATGTTGCCTAACTTCCAAGAGGATTTCATAATAGAAACGGACGCATCGGGGAAAGGGATGTGGGCAATTTTGATGCTGAATAACCACCCAATTTGTTATTTTAGTAAAAAAAAATTCCCAAAGCTTCTTTCAGCTTCTACGTATGCCAGGGAGTTGCATGTAATCACCGCAACGGTCCAAAAATGGCGTACTTATCTTCCTGGCAGAAAATTCATCATTCATACAGATCAACAAAGTCTTCGGGAATTGATGAGGCAAGTGGTGTAAACGCCCGAACAATAGTACTATTTGTCCAAATTAGTTGGATACACTTATGAAATTGTGTATAAACTAGGAGCAACTAACAGAGTAGTTGATGCCTTAAGCAAGATATATGGCAGTTCATCACAAATGATGTAGTTGACTGTGCCACAATGTGATTTGGCATCAAAGATACAAAAGACTTATAATGCAGATCCAGAACTCAAACAATTGTACCAAAAAGTGTTTGGTTGCCCAGAAGAACATCCAGGATTTAAATTTGTTAAAGGAATTATCCTTTATCATGACAAGATTTATATTCCTTGTCAATCCCCTCTTAAGCAAGTCTTTTTTGAGGAATTTCATGCCACACTAATGCCTGGTCATGCTGAAATACATAGAACTTATGGGAGATTGAGTGACAATTTCTTTTGGAAAGGAATGAAAAAAAGTCGTGGTTGAGTTGGTTAAAGGTTGTTTCATATGTCAACAAATCAAGTTACCTATACAACTACCCTATGGGTTATTACAACCAATTTCTCCATCCACTGCAGTCTGGGACGATATCTCTTTTGACTTTGTCACAAGGCTCCCTTCTTACCAAAATTACTAAGTGATTTTAGTAGTTGTTGACAGATTTTCAAAGGCAACTCATTTTGGCATGCTTCCAACAAACTTTCCTGTTGTTAAGGTTGCTGAATTATTTGCTTCCATGGTGTGCAAATTACATGACATGCCTAAACGTATAATATCTGATAGGGACCCTATCTTTATGAGTAATTTCTGGAAAGAACTCTTCCGAATGAGTGGAACAAGATTGAGAATGTCCTCAACTTATCATCTGCAAAGTGATGGGCAAACAAAGGCAGTTAACAAAATGCTAGAGCAGTATTTGAGAGCCTTCATCCATGTTGAACCAAATCTGTGGGGAAAATATTTACACTGGGCAGAGTGGCACTACAACTCAGCCAAGCATTCCTCCACTTGGATTACCCCTTATGAGATTGTTTACAATCAACCACCATCTTCGCTACCCCCAATATGTCATAGGACCTAGTCGCAATGAGGCTGTGAATGGAAATCTGACATAGTGGCAGAAGTTACTTGATAAGCTATGTTCCAAATAGCTCAAAGCACAATCTGTCATGAAGTATTATGCTGATAAGAAGATGTTGGGTATATTAGTGTCTAAGTTCAAGAGGGAAGTGGTGAATTGAAGTTATAAAATTTCCGCAAACACAAATTGGTTTACAATATTTCAGGAGAAAAAGAACAAATTGATTTTGAAATGAATAGATTTAATTTTCAATACACTTTAACAAAACCAGAACTTGTTCAGATTAGGATTTAGATTAAACAAAGGAATTTTACAAAACTAGATGAGTTAATTTTCAAGCAGCTCTAAAAACAAGATTTATTCCAAAAGATCATCCAAATTCTTTTAATACAATTCCTTAAAGAACGTGAATCATTAACAAAGATTTTATGAAGAAACTGTTTGTCCTCAACTCAGTCAATTACACAGATTCAGAAGACTTTGTTTATGATTAAAGAAATTTTCCAGATCAAGAAGAACAGTTTGAGTAAACCCATAAATAATAGGTTCAATTTTAAATGAACAAATTTCTTTCTTGACAGATTGTTCAAAATATCATAAATGAGTGCAAAGATGAGAAGAATAATGCAAGCACATTTTATACTGGTTCACTCATAATGAGCTACATCCAGTTTCACCTTACTCCAAGGTGGAATTCACTAAAAACTAGTTGCAATCAATTACAACACACAACAGTTCTTGAACCCTACAAGAACAATACAACCAAAGCTGAAGAACCCTATTTCAGCACATCTTGCACTCCAAGAAACCATATGAAAGAGTGACTTACACTAACACCTTTTACAAGAATGAATAAGGAAGGATCACACCTGAAAGAAGATGCAAGAACTCAAAACAATAGCTCAATTGCAGCAGAACTGCACCAACACCATCACCAAGATCAAGGCTCTCTTAGAACAAGCACACTTGAAGATCTTTTTGAAAAACCTTTCAAAAACTCATTCCAATCCTTCTTCTCATGCAGAAAATGTTTAATCTCTGTTAAAATTGTGATTGCACAACACCCTTTCATGTGAGAAAAACCTTTCATTATATAGAAATCAGTTTCTAACAACTTTTCAAAAAACAGTTAAAAAACTGTTATAAAAACAACAGATTAAATTTAAAACTAATAGATTATTTTTTTTCAGGAAAACTGCCAGCTCAGCTTAACTGAAATAACTAACTGAACTGCACTTTTGGTGCCCTAACAGAATTTCGAAAATCCTTTCAGCAAAACAAAAATAAACCTATTGTTTTCCAAACAAACAAATTTAGTTTTGTGCAATAATATGATTTTTTTAGAAAACTTTAAAGAGCTTTTTGAAAACCATTGAATCATTTATTGTGTTTGATCTTACCACCTTGATTAGGCAAATAGGATAGGTCATGAAGCAAAAGGAAACCTTAAACTCACACTAGCCTATATACAAGATCACTTAAAAAACACATTACAATCTTCAAAGCAAACTAGCTATTTTCTTCATCAAACACACAGTAAGACAAGGTAGAGAAGAAGCTTCATCCATCTTCAACAATCTCCCTCTTTTTGATGGAGACAAATCCCCATTGCTTTACATAGCTTTGAAGGAAGGTCATGGTCAATACCTGCACTGAACTTGATTCCAGAATATACACAGAAACCTTTTAAATGTAAAACAGAACATAACAATGTTGAGAAGTGTTATACCTCCCTACAGTTTAATACCTGAACCAGATCAACAATATATATGAGCTATTTTTCAAATATCATAACCTGTATCAAGCTATTCTTCTCCCCCTTTGGATTCATCAAATAGAATGGGAGCATGGAATAAAAAGAAACACACCATAGCCATACATGACAATTTAAAATGAAACACCATAAAGTGTTATTACAGTCCAGAAATTAAAACACAACCAGTGCAGAAAATTAGAAAACAAATTGTTCAACAAGACATAAAAGAGAAAGATTTGAAAAGAATCACATGTGCTTGTAGTAAAGCTCAGCTAGCTACTCCTGGACCCCTTCAATTTGATAGTCTAAGTGTTGAAACCTAACTTGAGTCATTTCAAAATAGGTCTTTTGATCATTTGTGAGTGTATGTAGTCTGTCCAAAACTTGTCTTTCAAACATTAATAGAGGTTCACCTCTATATTCAGATGCTTGGTATGCAACCAATGCATTGTAGTTTGTGGCAGCAACATCTTCATTCATGAAAGAATGAACTGGTGATTCCTGCATGTGCTGCATAGATGGGTGAGTTGGTGATTCCACCCTGTGTGATGATGAATGATGCATCCTATGGAATGATGCTTCTGCAGCCTGCACAGTTTCATTTTCCGTATGCATTCCAACATTCTCTTCTTCTGCATCTCCATGGTTAGAGGCTTCATGCTCAGCTTTATAAGCAACATTTCTTTTGAAAACCCAGTTGTCTTCTTCCTTATGAAATCCCATTTTCATGAGAGTATAATTGTCTATCTCACTTGCTGCTTTGATAGTATCATTTCTTTCATTTGTATTATCCACTTCAAAATAGTCAATTAATTTGAAAACAAATATTGCATATGGAAAACGATAATCAGGGAGCCTTGTGGATTTAAGCATATGTTCCACCATAGTACTCACCAAGTTTACCTTGAGTTGATTCATTATGCAATAAAGCAGTATCAAATCTTCCTCATGAAGAAGAACATGATTGCTACCTCTAGGAGTGAGTTTGGAAGCAATGATGTGAGGTAAGAGTCTTGGAATTAAAGTCAAATTACCTACATGAAACCTAACCACTGGTTCAGTAGGATTCCTCACACAACTTCTATAAAACTGCATCTTGTTGAACCTTAGAATCCCAGCAGTGTTCCCTTTGTTCAGTTTCAGCCTTGAGTATTTGATTCCACCAACATTGCTCCAGATTTCTCTTGTGATTTTCAGCTTTTCTCCTTTCACATAGGAGACAAGATTCTTGCCATCTTGTACAAGATTGCTATACAACACCTTCACTAGGTCGGGATAGACATTTCCAGTCATTTCCATAAAGCTTTTCAGTTTTTGATGCTTGAGTAGGGTTTGTGCTTCTGTCAGATTTTTATCCCTCAGCCATGAAAATTCCAGCACCTTAGGTACATTGATTTGCTTTATGCTTGTCTCATGTATGAACCTTGTCATAGCTTCAGAATCTCCAGCAAACCAGTTTTCCAAAATACCTTGGCTGTTGTTAGGTTGCTCTCTAGATTTCTTCTTTTTGTGTGAAGAGGATGTCATTGTTCAATCTGTTTTTATCTGCACCTATTCACCAAGAGACAGTTCTAGCTAGAAGGAATGTTAGTGCAAAATTCATATGATAAATAATAAAAGAAAAAACTAATAAAGCATCAGATTTGAATCTGGACAGCTTGTAGCAAAGAAGGGAAAGTGTGAGATACAATTGATTTAGACTAGGTTTATATAGAATACCAAATCATATTTCAAGGATCACGGGTTTTGAAAGCAAGATCAAGAAAACAGATGCAGTACAAATTTGATTCATATGTAGTACAATAGGTGCAAATTTGAATGATGCAAGAATATATTGAAAACATATTTCTGCTAACAAATCAAATATGTTGCACAATGAATATATCAAATCAGTTAGTATTTCCACACATGAATGTCATAAACCTGCTGGTCAATAACCATAAAAGCAGTCAATGGTCAAGGAGAGAGAGAAAAATAATTATTTCTCTTTCCTAGTCATAGTTGTGATTCTGAAACAGGAAAACAACAAGTTAAAGCATGAGATAACAGATTTAAATTTTTACTACAGTGGACAATTTCAGCTAATAATACCCAATTCGTTTAATAGAAAGTAAAACCTATCTTTAGCAAGAGGTTTAGTAAACAAATCAGCCAATTGAAATTCAGTACTAATGAATTTAATATCACAAGTTCCATTAGCTATATGCTCTCTTAGGAAATGATGTCTAATTTCAATATGTTTAGTTCTTGAATGCATAACAGGATTCTTTGACAGATTTATGGCACTAGTGTTATCACAGTTGATAGGTATCTTATTTAAAAGAATTCCAAAGTCACTTAGTTGTTGCCTTAGCCATAGTGTTTGAGCACAACAACTTCCAGCTGCTATATATTCTGCCTCTGTTGTAGAAAGAGCAACACAAGCTTGTTTCTTGCAATGTCAAGAGATTAGACTTGACCCAAGAATGTGACAAGTCCCACTTGTGCTTTTCCTATCAACCTTGCAACCTGCAAAATCAGAATCTGAAAAACCAGTTAAGTTCAAGGAAACATTGTTTGGATACCATAGTCTAGCATCTTTAGTCCCTTGCAAGTATTTCAGAATTCTCTTAGATGCATTGTAATGTGATTCCTTTGGATCAGATTGATATCTAACACATAAGCACACAACAAACATAATGTCAGAACTGCTAGCAGTTAAGTATAGTAAAGAACCAATTAAACCCCTGTATTTTAATTGATCCACTGATTTTCCTGCATAATTCTGGTCTAGTTGGCAGCTTGTTGAGATTGGAGTGTTGATTGCTTTGCATTGGTCCATCTCAAACTTCCTAAGCAATTCCTTGCAGTACTTTGCTTGATTTATGAAAATTCCATCATTGAGTTGTTTAACTTGCAGTCCAAGGAAGAAATTCATTTCTCCTAACATTTTTTCATTGCTTCTACAAAAGCTTCACACATTTCTTCATTTGTGGATCCAAAGATGATGTCATCCACATAGACTTGAACAAGTATAATGTCTTCTCTTTTCTTCTTTATGAATAAGGTTTTATTAGAGGTGCCACAGTCATAACCTTGAGAAAGCAAAAATTCACTTAGCCTTTCATACCATTGTTTAGGCGCCTGCTTTAATCCATATAGTGCCTTCTTGAGCTTGTACACATGCTCTGGATTTTTGTAGTTTTCAAATCCTGGAGGCTGAGAGACAAACGCTTCTTCATTAATATATCCATTTAAGAATGCACTCTTAACATCCATTTGAAATAACCTGAATCCTTTTATGCTGGAAAATGCTAAGAGTAGTCTGACAGCTTCTAGTTAAGCTACTGGTGCATAGGTTTCACCAAAATCTATTCCCTCTTCTTGGTTGTAGCCTTTAGCAACCAGCCTTACTTTATTTCTGGTGATAGCCCCATGTTCATCCATCTTGTTCCTGTACACCCATTTGGTTCTTATCATATTCATTTCATGTGTTCTTGGAACTAAGGACCATACTTCATTGTACTCAAACTGATTTAGCTCTTCTTGCATAGTTGCTATCCAATTGCTGTCTTGTAGAGCTTCCTCCATATTTTTAGGCTCTACTTGTGAAACAAAGGCCATTGTGTTGCAAAAATTGTTAAGAGAATTCCTTGTTGAGACTCCTTTCTCAATTTTTCCAATCATATTGTCAAGTGTAAGATCCTTCGGAGTCTTCCACTCTTTAGGAAATCCTGCATTCACAACAGATTCTTTGACAACACTTGATTGATTCTTTTGAACAATGGTTCTTAAATAATCTACACCAGGTTCATCCAGAACAGATTTAGGCACATAACAATCAGATTCATCAAACACCACATGCATAGATTCTTCCACAGTAAGCAATCTTTTGTTATACACCCTGTAAGCATGTCCATTAATAACATAGCCAATATGTATTCCTTCATCAGATTTAGGATCAAATTTGCTTAGATTATCTTTGCCATTATTCATAATAAAGCATTTGCAACCAAAGACCCTAAGATGACTAATGTTAGGCTTTCTACCTTTATACATTTCATAAGGAGTTTTCTTGAGAATAGGTCTAATCAAGGTTCTGTTAAGCAGATAAGAAGCAATGTATACTGCATCTGCTCAGAAATATTTAGGTAGATTAGATTCATTTAACATGGTTCTAGCTAATTCCTCTAGTGATCTTTTCTTCCTTTCAACTACACCATTCTGTTAAGGTTTCCTAGGAGCAGAATAGTTATGTATGATCCCATGTTTTTTCACAAAACCTATCAAACTTTGCATTTTGAAACTCTCCCCCATGATCACTACAAATCTATTTTATGCTATTTTCATTTTCATTATGCGGAACCTTAGCCATTTTCTTAAAAGCTGTATATGCATCATTTTTATAATTAAGAAAGAGAGTCCATGTATATCTTGAGAAATCATCAACAATTACCAAAGCATAGAAGTTTCCAGCTAAACTAGCAGTCCTAGAAGGTCCAAACAAATCCATATGCAGAACATCCAAAGCTTTATTTGTAGAAACCACATCCTTTGTTTTAAAAGAAGTTCTTATTTGTTTACCCTTTACACATGCATCACACAATCTACTATCCTGAAATTTTATATTTGGTAAACCAGAAACAAGATCCTTAGATTTCAACTTATTCAAGTGATTTGTATGGATATGAGCTAACATCATGTGCCACAGCCAAGACTCATCACTTTTTTATAACAGACATTAATTTTCAAAGCAATTATTCATAATATCTAAGAGATAGATGTTGTTTACCCTTCTACCTATGACCAACACCTTACTAGAGGTTTCATTTGAAATTGTACAGGTGTTGGCTTCAAAATTAACCTTGTGGCCCTTGTCACAAAGTTGGCTAATACTTAGAAGACTATGCTTTAGTCCCTCCACATATAAGTCATTCTCAATTGTGGTTGAATTTTCAATACCAGCATTTTCTCTTCCAAGAATCCTTCCTCTATTGTTATCTCCATATGTGACATGCCCTTCAGCTTTAAGTTTCAGACTTGTGAATTGAGCCAAGTCACCAGTCATATGCTTTGAGCATCCACTGTCCAAGTACCACTGGTTTTTTCTGCTGTTTTTTTTTTCAAAAAAGATTTAACACATATGGTACCCCTTTTTAGTCTAGGGTCCAACAGGATTAATACCTTTCCTTAGGAAGCCATTTGGCCAATCCTTTAGGAATAAGGTACCTAGCTTTACATGTTCTAGAGATATGTCCAGATTTCATACAGTAAAAGCAAGATGCAGTATGCAGTGTATTTGAACTGTTAAAAGAAGAAAAACCTGTTTTGGAAGGAACAAAAAAACTGGACAGCTTTTTCACATTTTTCTTTATTCCAAGATTATATCCTAAGCCATTTTTATTAAAAACATCATTTTGAGATCCTAACAAAGTTTCAAGATTTTCTCTTCCTTTGGTGAAATTTGATAAGGTTTTCAGCAAATATTCAACCTGTTTTTCCAGCTTCTTATAGTTTTCACAGGTTTTTATAGATGCATGCAAACATGTCAATTCAAGACTAACAAGATCAGTTTTAGCTTTGTATAACTCTTCCTCAAGTGACTTAACCTTAGGTTCAAGTACTTTGTTTACTTTGTTCAGTTTGTTACATATAACAGCCAATCTGTTTGCTTCATTATGTGTTTCCTTAAAAGTAATTAATAGTTGATCATAACTTTCAGAATTAGTGGAAAAATCACTCACCGAATCAGAGATTGATCCTTCATCATTCACCATGAAGCACATATTTGCTTCTTCACTTCCAGTTGAGGAGTCACTTGTTGAAGAGACCTCATTTTCTTCCCAAGAGATATATGCTCTTTTTCCTTTGCCTCTTTCACTCTTCTTGCTTGCTGGTTTTTCTTTGTTTTGATTGTTTGGACAATCAATCTTTATGTGACCTTGTTTACCACAACCAAAGCAAGTATAACTAGAGGAATTTGAGTCATTGGATTTAGAGTACCTTTTTCTTTGTTGAGTTCTGTCTCGGTTCTTCCTCTTTAGAAATCTGCTGAATATTCTGGTGAGCAGACTCAAGGTTTCATCATGTTCAAGATTCTCCTCTTCCTCACTTGTATCATGTTCTATGCTAGTCTTCAAAGCAATTCCTTTGGCTTTTTTCTCCACTGTTTCTTGTTCTTTCAATCTTTTGAGTTCTAACTCATGCTCCATCAATTTTCCAAACAATGCAGCAGTGGACATCTTGGATAAATCTCTGGATTCTGAAATTGTTGTTACCTTAGGCACCTTTATGTTGAGCTCTTCCTTGTCAAAGACCTTACCAAGTCTAGTGAGATGATTTACAATATGTGTAAACCGTTTCTGCACATATGCAATGCTTTCTTCTGATTGCATCCTGAAAAGTTCATATTCTTGAATGAGTGATTGCTTCCTTGCTTGTTTCACATCATTCGTTCCCTCATGGGTTACTTCTAGTACTTCCCACATCTCCTTGGCCGAGTTGCATTGAGACACTCTAAAGAATTCATCCATATTCAATGCAGAAGTGATAATGTTCTTGGCTAGGGATTCATATTGGGACTTCTTCTTTTCACTTTAACTCCAATCAGACCAAGGTTTCTTCACTGTTTCTTCTTTGACAACCTGCATAGGTACAAAAGGTCCATTGACTACTGCATCCCAAATACCCATGTCAATAGATTCCATGAAGATTTTCATTCTAATTTTCCAAAATGCATAATTCACACCACCAAACATAAGAGGTCTATTAATAGACGCACCTTCAGCAAAAGACATTTTAAACTCAGACATAATGCACAAACTTGAGTAAAATACAAGTCCTAGCTCTTGATACCAATTGTTGGGTCTATTGGTGTCTAAGTTCAAGAGGGGAGGGGTGAATTGAAGTTATAAAATTTTCGCAAACACAAACTGGTTTACAATATTTTAGGAGAAAAAGAACAAATAGATTTTGAAATGAACAGATTTAATTTTCAACACACTTTAACAAAACTAGAACTTGTTCAGATTAGGATTTAGATCAAACAAAGGAATTTTACAGAACCAGATGAGTTAATTTTCAAGCAGCTCTAAGAACAAGATTTATTCCAAAAGATCATCCAAATTCTTTTAATACAATTCCTTGAAGAACGTAAATCATTAACAAAGATTTTATGAAGGAACTGTTTGTCCTCAACTCAGTCAATTACACAGATTCAGAAGACTTTGTTTATGATTAAAGAAATTTTTCAGATTAAGAAGAATAGTTTGAGTAAACCTAGAAATAACAGGTTCAATTTTAAATGAACAGTTTTCTTTCTTGATAGATTGTTCAAAATATCATAAATGAGTCAGAGATAAGAAGAATAATGCAAGCACACTTTATACTGGTTCACTCATAATGAGCTACATCCAGTTTCACCTTACTCCAAGGTGGAATTCACTAAAAACCAGTTACAATCAATTACAACACACAACAGTTCTTTAACCCTACAAGAACAATACAACCAAAGCTGAAAAACCCTATTTCAGCACATCTTGCACTCCAAGAAACCATATCAAAGAGTGACTTACACTAACACCTTTTACAAGAATGAATAAGGAAGGATAACACCTGAAATAAGATGAAAGAACTCAAAATAATAGCTCAATTGCAGCAGAACCGCACCAACACCTTCACTAAGATCAAGGCTCTCCTAGGACAAGCACACTTGAAGATCTTTTTGAAAAACCTTTCAAAAACACATTCCAATCCTTCTTCTCACGCAGAAAATGTTTAATTTCTGTTAAAACCGTGATTGCACAACACCCTTTCATGTGAGAAAAGTCTTTCATTATATAGAAATCAGTTTCTAACAACTTTAAAAAACCAATTAAAAAGTTGTTATAAAAACAACAAAATAAATTTAAAACTAACAGATTATTTTTTTCAAGAAAGCTGTCAGTTCAGCTTAACTGAAATAACTGACTAAACTGCACTTTTGGTGCCCTAACAGAATTTTGAAAATCCTTTCAGCAAAACAAAAATAAACCTATTGTTTTCCAAACAAACAGATTTATTTTTGTGCAGTAATCTGATTTTTGAGAAAACTTTAAAGAGCTCTTTGAAAACCATTGAATCACTTCTTGTGCTTGATCTTACCACCTTGATTGGGAAAATAGGATAGGTCATGAAGCAAAAGTCAAACTTAAACTCACACTAACCTATATACAAGATCACCTAAAAAACACATTACAATCTTCAAAACAAACTAGCTATTTTCTTCATCAAACACACACTAAGACTAGGTAGAGAAGAAGTTTCATCCATCTTCAACAGAAGAGACTGCCTCACCCCTTCAAAGTGGGTGATCAAGTGTCAGTCAAGTTGCGACCACACCGACAGGTGAGTGCACGAAACTATTAACTCTCAAAGCTGGCCCATAAATTTTGTGGTCCTTTTCACATTATCAAACAAATTGGGGAAGTGGCCTTTGAATTAGAATTACATCCAGTAGTTCAAATTCATCCTATTTTTCATGTTTCAAAGCATAAACTATTCCATAATCAAAATGAGACACCTCAATTGGAACCCTCTTCAACAATTTTCAATAATCAACCTAAGTTGCAACCTCTTATTGTACTTGATTGGCGAATTTCTGGAAATTGTGATGCAGCAGAAGCATTAGGTCAGTGGCAAGATTTGTACCTGAAAATGCCACTTGGGAGAACCGTGACACCTTGCTTAAGGACTATCCAACACTGCACCTTGAGGGCAAGGTGTTTGTTGAATAGGAAAGAGATGTTATTGCCTAAGAGGAGACAACAGAAGATCATGATGAAACATAAATGAGAAGCCCAATAGAAAGGAGCAAGCCCAAAAGATATAACACCAAGCCTAAGTATTTTGATGATTATGACTGCACTCTTAAAGGCAAAATGAAGTAATGGTTGAGAATCTCAATTAGAACAGAGGGAAGAATAGTAATTTCTCAACTTGTTAGAATCTCATAGATTTGTTTTTTCTGTTGAGACATATCTTTGGAATGTTTACGCTGTTTTTATGTTTTATCTGTTTTGTTGTTTTGGCTATATGTATGAGAAACTTTGATAGTAAATAAGGAGCAGAGAATTATCCAGTCTTTTATAATCTTTTTGGAGGAAGCCTAACTTGTAATATAAGCATTGCACAATTTCAAAATGGTATTTCTTCAAATCTTCTTTGGAAGAACTCTCCGACATATTTTTTATCCCTTGTTTGTTTTTGTTTTCTTGTTTATTGATAGTACTATGTTTCCAGTTCTTTAAAATGGACATATTTTTTTGTTAAATTTGAAGTCTTATATTATTTTCTATGATTTTTTAAAGTTGAGATAGATTTGTTAAATTTTTTATACAAATATATGTAAATTCAATTTTGCTTGTATTAAATTGTACTATTGTAATTGGACTCATGATCCTAATTAGAATCCACATTTAGACCCATGTTTCCTTCAGATTAGAGAAGATATATATAGAGTAAATGTGCTCTAAACAAATGAAGAGAAATAATTTGTTTAGATTTACAAACTTAAAAATTGTCTATTTCTATCTTCTTCTTTCAATTTTAGAATTGTCTTTTTGTTTTTCTTCTCTCATTTGCATATTTTGTTCATCCTTCATGAAAAACTAACTTTTTAGGATCAATTCACGAAATCAAGATCAAACCGTCCAAATTGAGTTTTGTACCAATCATTTAATGTTCCATGACATCGACTAGAGATAAGGTCAATTTACACTATGTAAGTGAGATAATCCCCACCTTGCAAGCTTGTTTTGTAAGGATGAATTTGACTTAAACTCACTTCTTAATAGTCTGAGTTTGTTCTTTTTCTCTTCAATGTCTGATTTTCACTTTATGATGATAATTTGCATTTATGAATTTATAAGTCAAACTTTAAATCGATTGAATCTTCATTTGATAATTAGATACATATTAGATTAAATTATATTTGGATTTGATTCATATGACTAATTGAATCGGTTAATTATTCCAACTTGAATATGAAACTTTTAAAAAACTATGATAAGAAGAATTGTTTGAATTTTGAATATGTGAATTGACCTTTCATCTTTTTCTATTTTGTTTTTTCAAATGTATTGTGATTTCTTATTTTGTTACACCCTATAACTCGTTGATTTTATATTTCCACTCAAAGTTATTGAGCAGGACTAGGCAAAGAAACCTCTCACATATGTGATAAAAGTTTATTAGTTCAGGATTTTATAGGCTTATTGTATTCCCTAAGCATTTTTAACTTTCTTATTTGTGATTTTTAGCACATAAGAGTTGTAAGAAATTTTGAATAAAGATTGCATTTTTGGCTAAAATGTTGTGTATAGATTGTATGATCAATTGATTCAATGATGATAACCTTTTGAACTGATCTTTGTTATAGTAGATTCATGAACTTAGGAACTTTAATGAAGATAATTGGCCTATGAAGATTGGAAGTTCTGAAATAAAAGAAATAAATCTATCGAAGCTGCTAAGCAGAGAAAGCATTAGACGACTAGGAGCTGGAAGACCATCTAGTATAAAACGAAGGTATATTTTCTACGAAGGCATATTTTTATTTCATTTTAGTCTCATCCAGTTGTAGTTTCATAACCTTATAAATAAGGAACTATAAACACAATTCAGATGGACTTACGCGTACTTAGGCTTAGATAGGTTCACTTAATTAGGAATAGATGCTAGTTCTTATAGTTAGTTAGTTTTCTACTTTTACAATTTTATGCAATTCAATTTCTATCTATAAAAAAGATCTACTTTCGCATTATATCACAATTTCGTGTTCTAGTTTTATTTATTGCTTTCATTTTTGCACATTTACATTCGTAAGATGATTGAATTCTTGAAATGCGTAACAATGATTTTGAAACTGTGTTAGACAATGCTCTAGTTGTTTTATCGTTTTAGGATTAAATTCTTCATTAAAGAATTGTTTTCTTTGAGTATATAAACTGATTGATTATGTGTTTTCTTAATTAAATAAGAAATTCAGAATTGAGTTTTTTACATTCAAGGGTGAAGATAACTTGAACATGATTTCCGCTCATTGTTTCACATTTCTCAAATGGCATTTCCTTCTTTTTACTACAATTCCTTTTAATTTTCGTATTTCTACATTTACATTTCATTCTATGCATTCAATTATTTTCAATTTCATTCATTTCAATTTTAGTAATATTTTGTTTTCCAATTTTTACTGTTTTAGTTCATTAAACTGTCTCTATTACAATTTTATTATTTTTCGTTCTAAGGAATTCTATTGTTTTCTTTCAGTTTACGTTATTTACAATTTCTGTAAATACATGTCGTTTAAATTTTATGTACTTTATATTTTTGTTCATTGCATTTTCATTAGATGCTTATACTTTTCATTAATACAACTATTAGATGATTTGGTAGACGATTGTCTATTAAACAGTCTGATAGTTGTATTTAGTTTTCATCCTTTACACATTCATCTGTGTTTTACTCGTTGTTTTAAATCCAAATTGTAATTTTAATTTACTTTTAGATTCACACATTACTTTAATCGTCTACTGTAGTTTCAATTGAACTCTCTAATACATGCCATGTTTTTCATTTTTTATTGCAATTTCATTTCTCTGTCCTTTTAATTTCAATTTTTCATTTACATAGTTTTCAACTTGATTTCTACAACTTTAGTTTGTTAGTTCTCTCACTCAATTCTTGTCCGTTTCTATTACTATCTTTCATTTTTCATATACTTTGTTTTTTTTGTCTTCATTTACTATTCTCTATTTTCGTGTTTTTGTTTGATACAATTTCTTCTTTTAAATATTCTCTAATCTTAATTTGTTTAAGAAAAACATGAAACAATAAAAATACATAATTGCGTATTTGAAGATTCAACAACTTAGGTTAACCCATGTATTACATTGAAAAAAACTAAATTTTATTTAAAAAAAACATACACGATAAGTGATTATCAATGTGCTTCTTCCCTAATCACATGACCAAAACATAAATACTCAAGTATTTTACTTGTGTCCTGGGTCAAGTACAAAAGTAACAAGAATGTGATGATTTATTTTGGTTCTTCTATAAAAATATTTGTCAATTGTTATGGAAATTGACTTGCTGCCTTTAGATTATCCAAGTGACTAAACATGGACATGACTCTATTCTCTTACAATGATTCAGATATTTTTTTCTCTCAGTAACATCTGCCTCGTGCAAATTACCATATCGTACAAAAGTTTATGTAAACAGAAACTTTTATAGACTTGAATAAAAGGTGTTAACGTGCCTTGCTTACCATTTTCCACAAGGAATATTAAAAAATCATTGATCATTAATAAAGGGGTACCATTATAAAACGTTTCTTATAAAGACCCACTGAACAGATAAAGAGTTATTAAAATAAATATTTTGTTGTGCACGTGTTGCGCGGGTTCAAAACAATGTATAAGAACGTGACATAACAAACAGCAAGGGTTGTTTATTCCAAAATGTTAACCAAAACTCTGTGTGTGGTGATATTCTTGGTTCATTTTGCAGTGGTTCCACTTGCAGTTCTCTCAAATGGATTGGATCTGGATCTCTCTCCCTTGCCAACTGGTTTCCTCTTCGGCACTGCTTCTTCCTCTTACCAGGTATCACATCTCTACCTCCAATCATTTTTGTAGTTTCAATCTACTACTACTATTACATTATAATATTTTACAGTATGAAGGAGCTTACCAGAGTGATGGCAAAGGGATGAGCAACTGGGATAACTTCACTCACGGAACAGGTGTTCAAGTTTTAGCTCTTTAAATTTCATTTCCGAATCAGTTCAATTTAGTCATTGTTGTGTTTTTTTTTTTTTTTTTTTTGCTGCTTCTTTCTGAAGTTGTTGTAACTAATTTTATCGATGACTGTTTGCAGGTAGATATGTAATAATCGGTGGGGGAAATGGGGATATTGCGAATGATCATTATAATCGCTACCTGGTAAGCATGTATTCGTGACTCATTGTGCCCTTTTTTTTCCTCTGTTTTGAGGTTCTACGTTTAAGCTTTTCTTAACCTACAACTACTTATGCAATCTAAACTCAGAAAAAATAATCACTTGCTAAGACAAAGTAGCCATGAAAACACTTTCAGCTCACCATACCTTCAAACCATTACACCCACCCCTTATCGTGGAAACACTGCACTCACCCATCAAGCCAATAGGTGAAATGAGTGCTGCTAATTTTGTATGAGCAATGCTAATTTTCACACCCTATGAGACCTAGAATGCTATTTATCCTTAAATATGTTTTATTAACACCCTCTCTACCACTAACACTACCACTAACACAGACTTGACACCGCTTGTGTGACATTAATTGACGCTGCAGACGTGACATTTTGTGAGAATATGACACTGGCTCTATATTATAATATATGACCCGTAGCACACGCAAAATTGGTTACACGTGTGTCTGTAAGTGGTTACTTATGTGACGCACGCAAAACTGGTTACACATGTGTGTAAGTGGTTACTTATGTGACGTTTATGGTCACCCACTCTTCATGAAAAAAAATTAGAACAAGTTGTAATTTTAATTTTAATTCATTGTGGATCGAAACACAGGAGGATATAGATCTAATGGAAGCTTTGGGAGTAAACAGCTATCGGCTATCCATATCATGGGCAAGAATTCTACCAAGTATGCTCATATGCATTATTAAAACTCAAATAAATTAATTCCAACTACGAATGTACCATAGATTCATGGTATGCATCATTTCAAACAGAGGGTAGATTTGGAGAAGCCAACCATGCTGGTATTGCGTTCTACAACAGACTCATTGATGTTCTAATACTCAAAGGTAAAAAAAAAATGCAATTAAGTAGTGAATTTGGCAATTGGTGAGGAAAACTGCATGTAACCCACATTAATCTTTTTTGAGAAAAA
Organism: Phaseolus vulgaris; assembly: GCF_051622355.1. Classification (NCBI taxonomy): domain Eukaryota; kingdom Viridiplantae; phylum Streptophyta; class Magnoliopsida; order Fabales; family Fabaceae; genus Phaseolus; species Phaseolus vulgaris. The sequence goes on from NC_143500.1 coordinate 14,396,003, forward strand.
ATTAATTGGAAATGAATCTTGTTTTCTCAACAGGGATCCAACCCTTCGTGACTCTCAGTCACTATGAAAGTCCCCAAGAGCTGGAAGACAGATATGGAAGCTGGCTAAGTCCCCAATCACAGTAAGTAACTGGTTTTCTAGTTTACCTGAAGATGTTTCAATACAACATTGATCATAGGAACTCTTGAATACTGTCATATTTTCACGTTTTTTATGAACAGGGAAGATTTTGCTTTTTATGCGGACCTGTGTTTTAAGACCTTTGGGGACAGAGTTAAGTACTGGGCCACATTCAATGAGCCGAATTTCCAAGTGCCACTTGGTTACCGTTCAGGTTTATATCCTCCATGCCGTTGCTCTGGCCCATTAGCCTTTGCTCAATGCAGTGAAGGAGATTCAGAAAAGGAGCCCTTTGTAGCAGCTCATAACATTATCCTGGCACATGCAGCTGCAGTTGATATCTATAGAACCAAATACCAGGTATGTGACGCACTTCTCAGCATCATAATCTAAGTATCCTAAAAGACAAGATAAAATTTATGATAACACCAGCAAATTTTCTGAAATCGATTTGTTTGATCAAAACATGAGATTACTCATTTCAATTTTTTAAAAAAATTGTACTTCTGTGGGTGGAATATTAGACCGAGCAGAAAGGAAGCATTGGCATAGTCCTTCAACATGAATGGTATGAACCATTGAGCAATTCAACAGCTGACAAATTGGCTGCGGAAAGAGCAAGATCATTCACCTTCAATTGGTATTGTTCTCCCTTAAAAGCCTTTTTCTATTATTGTTGCTCACTCAACTGCTCCAGAGTATAAACTTCCTTATAATTCAGGTTCTTGGACCCAATCATATTGGGAAAGTATCCAACAGAAATGGAGAATCTTCTTGGAAGCCTTTTACCCAAGATTTCCAGCAAAGAAAAAGAGAAACTCAAGAAAGGATTGGATTTCATTGGTGTCAATTACTACACGGCTTTCTATGTCCAAGATTGCATGTACTCAAGGTGTAAGACAGGACAGGGAAACTCCAGAACAGAGGGTTTATACATGAAGAGTGGAGTAAGGAATGGTTTCCCAATCGGTGAACCGGTACGTGTCCTCAAACCTTCTACAAAGATCATGATCACCTTTACTTCCATGCTTAACCAATTCTGAAGTTTCTAATGTTTTGCAGACTACATTTAGTTGGTTCAATATTTACCCAGATGGCATGGAAAAAGCAGTCACATATGTGAAAGATAGATACAACAATACTCCAATGTTCATAACCGAAAATGGTAACCATATTGTTTTGTTTTAAGCACATTCTGTTCATTGCTGATAATGCAAAATATTTATAGGGTATGGCCAAGAAGATGATCCAAATTTCACTTTGGAAGAACATCTTAATGATTCTAAAAGAATAAAGTACATGGTGGATCACATAGAGGCGATGGTAGCGGCAATAAGGTAAGAAATAATAATAAAAAAAAACAATTAGAAAAAATCCAGCAGTAAAAACCAATCAAGGATTCCAATTTTGACTAAATTGTTATCTAGTATATTCATATAGCATCGTACTACAATTTTATTTGGTCAAGTGCTGGAACACCACACCATCATGTCTGTTTAGTGACACTAAAGAAACATGAGAACAAAATAGATTTGGGTCTGATTTCTCCCCAACCCTCTCTTGGTTATAGGAAAGGAGCAGATGTGAGGGGATACCTTGCATGGTCCTTGCTCGACAGCTTTGAGTGGATATATGGATATACAGTAAGATATGGATTCCATCATGTGGATTTTGCAACCCTGAAGAGAACTCCAAGATTGTCAGCAAGTTGGTTCAAGCAATTCCTTGTTAAGTACAAGGAAACCTTTTCATTAGGCACGAGCATGACAGGGAAAGAAAAGCTTGTACAACAAACTTGAGACAAAAATATACATTTTTTTAATAAAAAAGCTTGATATTAGTGTTATTGTGATGAGACTAGATGTCCTACAAGTTCACACCTCTTCTCTGACCTATTATATGTGACACATTCACCATATTGTATTGTGTTCATCTATCATCTTACCACAATTTTATTAACCAAATGCTGGAACACCATCATAACCGCACACACCACTTTACTATAAATAGGTCGTAAAACTTTCACGACTTACGAGAGTGCAATACCAATTTGTATAAGAAAGTTTACTGATTCCTCTTTCTAATTTCTCACAATATATATTTTTCCTAAAAAAATGCTTCGCGTTAGATAAATTTTTCACTTTGCAAGGTTAATCTTGAATCAGCTTAGGTAACAATAACTTCCCAGCACACCCGAGAAATGTGTTAATTGCTTTTAACTGATCCCCTCTTATTTATACTTTTCTATTGGGCCTTGTGTTGTTGCAAAGATTAGTGTAGGCCCAATGATCCCTTAATCATGTTTTATTTTTTTTAATCAAGCTTAACCTATTTAATCTGCGAATCAACGTGATAATCGCCTTGGCCAAAAGGTCATGTTGCCGTATGGGGTGATCGGCCTTTCGGCTTCTCGATTCCTAGTAGAACACATGTCGTCCAGGCTTGAGCTTTCTAAGTAAAGCGAAAAGTCGTAAATAGTACCAATAGGTTTTAAATCTTTGTCCTTTGTTTTTGCCTTGGTCAAGTGTTGTTGTTGGAATGTCGAATGACGATCTTATCATTTTTTGTCTTGGTCATGTCTTTGCCGCTTGTCCATAAAAAGAGTGTCTCTTGGTTGATGTTTATGATTGACGTGTGGCTGACGTGTCATGTCATTTCATGAACAGTCGGAAGATCTGGACCGCTCTTCTTTACTTAATCTAACAATCAAGATTTCTGCAACGGTTCGCCTTCTCTCCTGCCATTGATGCTATAAAGAGCATGGAAGTGGTCCCCTCATTTGTTAACGTTTCCTCTCTCACTTCTCCTTCTCTTTGATTAATTACCGAGCAAAAAGTCGAGATAACAATGTCTTCTTCTTTTTCTGATAGCTCTTACCTGAAAGTGTCTAAGCTTGTTGATAACACGGTGCCACGTGAGGTTGTCCACCTCTCAGAGATCGATTAAAAAAGTTCCAAAGTTCCTCTGAGTCCTCCCATATTAGCGATAAAGCTAATGCGAATGGGGTTGCGAAGACGTGTGTCTTTCGGTTGAGCCTATTGTCGGCGTTGTCGAGTTGGACGCTCCTCCAACTCGGGTTGTCGACTTCGAGTGGGGTGACTTTAGAGTCCGAGAGCATTCTTCTCGGTTTGGCACCACTGCCTCGCTAAAGTCTTTTAGCGCCAATATAGATATGTTGGATCCGGAAGAGCCGGGCAGGGTTTTCTCCCTCTGATGGTGCTCGTCGTCTGACATTGTATGTTTAAGTAAAGATCCATTCTTAGGTGATTACTTTTTCTTTTACTCTTGTTTAATAATTGACATCCACGTTCGTTTCTGTCTGGACGATTTCACCACGTTCCTTGAACGTGGCGCCAACGCAGCTTCACCCGAATAGTTGGGCATATATCTAAGCTTCTCGACTCCTGTGTTTGTCGTTATATTTAAGACTGACACCCCAAGTTTTTTCAAAAATGTATAGTTGATACAATCTAAGTAGCCAAGAAGATGACCAAGGAGTCAAGATATAATTCACATTGTGACCATTCATCTCAGCAATCAAGTCAAGGCCCCACCAAATATCAGACGAACCTCACTAGAAGAAGAACTTGGCATAGACCAGAACATCAATTGTTCTTTCTTATGGTATTCTTAAAAGACAAAAACATGTTTGTAAATAATTTGGGCTTACTTTTGGGGTCCAAATAGAAAAATAGGCTAGAGTAGGTTCACATAGCATAAAAGGGAGTGCACTTAGCGAAATGAGCTTATACTAAGCCCACATTTTCAAGACAAGACACCTAGAATTAGGGTTTTTAACCTGCCTTCGAGAAGCTATACCTAAAGGTGTGGTTTTGACCATGGTCAACACCCTAGGCACCCCCACTCCCTTGCCATTTCTACCCTTCACCCATCTTGTTCACCAAGGCACCCCTTCCTATAAATTAGGTGTCTTGCCTCATGAATTTTTACCTAGATTTTGAATATAGTAAAGAAACTCTACTTGAGTGATTAGTGAGCTTTGTCTCCTAAATGTTTTGGGTCTTATCTTGAGTGTGTGAGCATTTCAAGTGGCAGCTCTTCCTTCACTTATCTTGGAGTTTTCCACCCTCCAAGTGGCGTGATCATCTACATCATTCTTCACCATAAGCTTCCTTCATCTCATCTCTTTTTTTCCATCCTTCCTTGTGCCATTTATATCACTTGCTTGTGTTCTTGTTTGTGTCATTTTCTTTTGGTTATCTTTATTCATCCTTTACTTCCATTGTTCTTAATTTCCGCCCCTTGCATCACAATCACCTTATTCTTATGTTTTTCTCTTTACCCATTTGAAGTGAACCTTCACACTTACTTAACCACTTGGTTAAGTTCGTGTCTAGTAGGAATCTTCTTAGGGTTCTCACCACAAATTGCTAATCTCAAAATCATAAACAAGAGCAACCAATTAAAATGTGCAATCCTAAACTCAACTCACATCATGTGGTATTCAGAGCATGGTTATCTTGTGCTTATTTGCTTTGAGTTGATTTCAGACCTTTAAATTCTAGCACATTTTAATTTTTTGTTTTACCTTCAAGCAATTTCATTTCCGCTTATAAATTCTTGTCATCTACAATTCTGCAATTTTATTCATTAAGCACTTTAAATTCCTCTTTTGTATGTTATTTTGTGTCAATTTTTTTCCTTACCTTACATCTTTTGCTTGAGTCTTATGTTCTTAGTATTTTAGAAGTCTTAAATCTATTCTACTTATTTTGATTTTAATTGTGAAAAGATAAAATCAAATTAGAAGTTGTTTGAGTAAGTGATTGATTTAATTCCAAACATAAAATGCAAGTGTTCATATGAATTGAATTCCAATCCAATCTCTTTTTTTCGAAAATTGAAAGTGAATTACAAATATGCATGGAAAAAGGATATGGAACTTTTGGATCCATAAAAACAAAGACAAAAACAAAGGAAATTGAGAGCATTCACATTTCAACTTTCAAATTTCAAGTTTCTAAAAGAGGATTTTAAGTATATGGCAAATTGTGTTCATACTTGTGGAGTTTAATCCTTCTTGCTTTCACAATTTCTAAGAACTTTCAAACGTTCATAATTAAAGTTTAAGTAAGTTTCTTTGAGTCTTTTTTTTAAGTGATTTTCTTGCTTGTCTTCTCAAAGTTTTGTGATTACCTTATTTTCAATTTGGTTTAGCTTTCTTGCTTTTAAGCTTTTCTTGCTTGCCTTTCAAATTTTCTTAAGTTTTGTTGAGGGAATCTTTGGTGACCAAGTGTAAGAGCTTTGTCATCTTTCAGTTGAAGTGCTTGCTACCAAGTGTAGACCTTTGTGTTTAGAGAGCAAATCTTTCTTGAGTGCATTACAATTCTTCCCTCCTTTTCTAAACGGCCGAGTGATACAAGTGAGGAGTGGATAAAATTGTTAATTTTCACCAATTGCTTGTTTCCTTTTTGTGCAAATTATGGCTCATTTGTCTTCAGGAGAATCTTCAAAGCCACAATCTTCTCAAAAGGCTTTCCTTTTGGGAGAGCTTTCGGAAACCAAAAGGACTTTGGCCCAAAAGGAAGAGGAGGTGAGACATTTAGTGGAAAGGTTACAAAGACTAGAAGCGGCTCAAGAGAGACAACCTAAAGGAAGGAGATGGGAACAAAGAAGAGCTTCTAGAATCTACACACGCTATGGGAGCTAAGAAGAAGACCTAGAGTGAAGAGTGCATCACTTTGAAGAAAGGCGCCATCATCATCCACCATCAAAGCCTTTTTTCCCTTCTCTTAAATTGCCTAGTTTTAATGAGGCAAGGGATCCCAATGTGTATTTAGGATGAGAAGCTAAAGTAGAACAAATTTTAAATGTGTATGAGGTCTAAGAGGACCAAAAGGTTAAGGTAGCTTCCCTAGAATTTTTAGATTATGCATGCAGTGGTGGCATCAAAATGTAATGGACATTGTTTGAATAAGAGACCAGTCGTGGTATCTTGGTATGATTTAAAGGAATGCATGCGCGCGCGGTTTGTTCCTCCACATTATAGGAAGGAACTCTTGTTGAAGCTCCAACAACTTCAACAAGGACCTAGGAGTGTGGATAAATATTTTAAAGACTTGGAGACTACTTTGACCAAGATTGACATGCATGATAGTGAGGAGTCAAAGATAGCTAGGTTTGTGAGTGGTTTAAGGAGATAAATCCAAGATATTGTAGAATTATATAAGTACTCTTCTTTAGAAAAATTGGTCCACCTAGCAATCAAGGTATAATCACAACTTTTGAAGAAAACCAATTTCAAAAATACTCATAATGATGGCTTTTACAAATCTTCATGGAAGGATAAAAACAAAATTACAAAATTTCTACAAAAACTTTTCCTTCCAATTTTTCAAAAGAAACCACTTCTAACCATAGAGTTTCTAAACCTTCCACCTCTACCCCTAAGTCACCCACCAAAACCTCAAACACAAATTGTTTTAAATGTCTAGGTTTTGAGCACATAACTGCAAATTGTCCATCCAAAAAAACCATGATGGTAAAGGGGGGGTTGTTGTGAGTGACCATAGTTCCCAAGCCTGAAGGTCTAGTTCCCCTACCTCTTCAAGAAACCAAAGTGAGGATGAATATGAGTTGCCTTGTGAAGGTGATTTGTTAGTCGTAAGGCACATGTTTGGACACATTCAAAAACCTTTAGATGAGAGTCAAAAGGAAAATATTTTTCATACAAGGTGCCTTATTAATGACAAATTATGTTCCTTAATTGCATACGGGGGTATTTGCATAAATGTGACAAGTACAAGAGTGGTGGATAAACTTGAATTACCCACCATCTCTCATACAAAGCCCTACAAATTACAATGGCTTAGTGAAGATGGAGAAATCATTGTCAATAAACAATTCCTCATAGCTTTCTCCATTGGAAAATATAAAGATGAGGTCTTGTGTGATGTTGTGTCAATGGAAGCCACACACATTCTATTAGGAAGGCCATGGCAATTTGATAGAAAAGTTTCACAGGATGGCCTTACTAATAAAATATCTTTTACCTTCCAAGGGCATAAGATCATTTTGAAACGTCTATCTCCAAAAGAGGTAAATAAAGATCAAATAAAAAGGAAAACAAAAAGAGAAAATGAAAAAGATAAATACAGAAAAGAAAAACCAGGTAATAATACCTCACCTCACACTACAAAAACAATCATGTTGACCCGTACAAAAATGCAAACTGCACCTCAAAAGTGTTCTTCTTCTTTATCTTTTTCATTACCTAATAAATCTAAATACTTGACATCTTGCACAAAGAAGTTTTGGAATGCAATTCAAACACCTATTAAAGGTTCTTACCTTCTAAGAGGCTTATCTTCAAAAAGTCATTTCATCCCCAAACACTCTTTCCAAAAATTGCTTATGTCTAAAACTTACCCATATGAACTCCCAAAGCTTCATGAACATAAGTTTACTTCACATATCCCACCTTGCAATATTTTATATGTGAACAAATTGACTATGTTATTTGCATGAGTTCTAAATTCGAGGTCAAATTCTCTCCAACTTCAGAAGCATGATACAATCCAAGTAGCCAAGAAGATGACCAAGGAGTCAAGATACAATTCACACTGTGAGCATTCATCTTAGCAATCAAGTAAAGGCCTGATGTGAGTTGATTAAGAGATGAAGCACTATATGACACTTTCAAGAATTGGATCAAGATTCTACAAGTAATTCAAGAACACAAATCAAGAAACCCATTAGAAACTCATTTCAAGAACACAAATCAAGAAACCCATGGGAAACCCATTTCAAGAACATGAACCGAATAGAACATCAACAAGTAATTCCAATCGATTAAAACAAGAACCAATGACAAAATATTGATTAGAAACATTCAATAGCAACATTTGACCGATTGAAAAATCAAGAAAAAGAAAAAAAAAACATGTTTTAGAGTTTTTGATATAAAATGGGTATGGAAGAAGAAGATGAAGAGTTGAAGAAACTTATGTGGTTGAAGACAATGGGAGTGATCACGTCACTTGGATGGTGGAAGGCTCCAAGATGAGTGAGAGTGCTGCCACTTGAGGATTCCCAAGACCCACAAGATAAGACAAAGAGAAGGAGAGCAAGTCTCACAAAGAAACCACTCAAATTCTAGAGAGTAACCTCACTTTCAATTTCAATATTCAACTTGTGTTTACAAAAGCAAGGCTCCTCTTTATATAGGCATAGAGGACTGGTCATGAAAAGGTAACAATACATGAAGAGTCACTTGTAAATGAAAAGGCAAGGCATATGAAAAGACAAGGTAAATGCCACCCCTTTTCAAGTCACTTCTTTATTCTAGAAAAGTGACTTTTCCTACAACTTCCCTTTTAATGTTCTATCTTGAAACTATTCTAAAAATATTACAAAAGATATTAATTGGGTTTGGGCCTCATCTTTTGAGAAGACTAATAAGAAGAACTTTAAATGCCTTGGGCCTTGTCCATTTCTTCTATTGATGAAGTCCTTATTTCCTTGTTGAGATGACCCTTCAAGTATAGCTCATTGGTCATCTTTATGTATTTTTGGGTTACATCAAGGCCCCACCAAATATCAGACGGAACTCACTAGAAGAAGAACTTGGCATAGACCAGAACATCAATTGTTCTTTCTCTTGGTCTTCTTAAAAGACAAAAACATGTTTGTAAATAATTTGGGCTCAATTTTGGGGTCCAAATAGAAAAATAGGCTAGAGTAGGTTCTCATAGCATAAAAGAGAGTGTACTTAGCAAAATGGGCTTGTACCAAGCCCACTTTTTCAAGACAAGGCACCTAGAATTAGGGTTTTTAACCTACCTTCTAGAAGATATATGCGGTTTTGACCATGGTCAACACCCTAGACAGCCCCCTCCCTTGCCATTTCTACCCTTCACCCATCTTGCCCACCAAGGCACCCCTTCCTATAAATTGGGTGTCTTGCCTCACGTATTTTTACCTAGATTTTGAATATAGTAAAGAAACTCTACTTGAGTGATTAGTGAGCTTTGTCTCCTGAATGTTTTGGGTCTTATCTTTGAGTGTGTGAGCATTTCAAGTGGCGACTCTTCCTTCACTTATCTTGGAGTTTCCCACTCTCCAAGTGGCGTGATCATCTACATCATTCTTCACCATAAGCTTCCTTCATCTCATCTCTTTTTTTCCATCCTTCCTTGTGCCATTTATATTACTTGCTTGTGTTCTTGTTTGTGTCATTTTCTTTTGGTCATCTTCATTCATCCTTTACTTCCATTGTTCTTAATTTCCGCCCCTTGCATCATAATCACCTTATTCTTGTGTTTTTCTCTTTATCCTTCTGAAGTGAACCTTCACACTTACTTAGCCACTTAAGTTCATGTCCAATGGAAACCTTCTTAGGGTTCTCACCACAAATTTCTAATCTCAAAATCATAAACAAGAGCAACCAATAAAATGTTCAATCCTAAAATCAACTCACATCAATAGTACCAGGCCAGGTAATCGAGTAGGGTGGTTGTCCTTAATTAGCCAGTCGAGGTCGCTTGTTGGTTCCTTTTACTTCTTCTTATAAGAATTTTAAAGGGAGTTTCTTCAAAGTCGTGGTCAGGGAGGAGGGTCGCCACTTTTTTTATGACGGCGACACTCCACGATTTCCTTTCTATTGGACTAGCAAACCGGCACGCTTTCGTGTATGGCAAATGTTGTTGTTAATCCGAGAAGACTTGGAAACTTTGACCACATTAGACAAGCTTCCCCGAAAAATCCCTACTCAACAGTTGATACAGGTTTTCTTGTCGCCTACCCAACTTCGTGATGTCGAGGGTATGCCTCCTTGTTTATCTTTGCTTTCGCCTTTGTTTTTGTATGCTTGTTTGACTCATGTATTTCGCAACTATAATGGCTTCAGTGACTCTAGAAGAAGGAAAACTCTTCTATAAAGACCTACTCACCATCTTTGCACACAGCACATACCTTAAGCCAGAATCACACTGACTTTACAGGATTTTACAAACACGTTTACAGAATGTAATATGAACAATTACAAGAAACTAAGTAAGGATAGAAAACACTTGGAATAACAGTAAACCAGAAGCCGTATGATTAGTTCTTGAATCACAGCAAAGCTCAAAAGCAATCTTGCAAAACTTTGGAAAACTCCTTGTCACAAACAGATTGTAATCTCTCTTTTTGATCTCAAATCAGAGTGTAAAACTTCTATATTTCTCTTTTTTTGAAACATTTGAAAGAATGCTATATTTATAACCTTTGAAAAACTACCGTTTAAGGCAAATTTGAACAACTGAATCAGTTAAAACAGGTTTTCAAAATACTGTTATGAAAACTCACTTTTAATCAGTTGAAACCACGATATAACCGGTTGAATGGTTTCAGCAGTTACACAACTTATTCAAAAACCAGTTTCAAAACTCATTTTCCAGCTAAGTGACAAACAACCGATTGTCTCGAAACTTTAATCGGTTATTTTTCCCTTTGCGTGGAAAAAACACTTAGTTCTTTAAAATAGATTGCAACAAGCTTTATGTAGGAATCAAAACTGATCTTACAAAGATTATAAACCCCGTAACTAAACCCAAACCTAAAAAGCAGCACAGCTTCAGGTTCCATGAGAATTTGATACATCAAAGCTTCCCATCTTCAACATCGTCTTGAAAGAGCATCCGCAACCACATTATCTTTACCTTGCTTATGTTTGGTCACATAAGGAAATTGCTCAATGAACTCTACCCATTTGACATGTCTCTTGTTGAGCTTGCTTTGGCCTTTCAAATACTTAAAGGATTCATGATCACTATGGATCACAAATTCCTTTGGAAAAAGGTAGTGTTACCAATTTTGCAAGGCTCTCACAAGAGCATAAAGCTCCTTGTCATAGGTAGAGTAATTGAGATGACTCTCCTTGAGTTTCTCACTAAAATAAGCTATGAGGTGACCCTCTTGAAGGAGGATAGCCCCAATGCCTATGTTGGAGGCATCACATTCAATTTCAAATGTCTTAGTAAAGTCAGGGAGTGCTAAAATGGGTGTCTTAGTCAATTTATCTTTTAAAGTTTCAAAAGCTTTTTCTTGTTCTTGGCCCCATTTAAACACCATATCTTTCTTTACTATGGCATTGAGAGGTGTGGCAATGGTAGTAAAGTCTTTCACAAACCTTCTATACAAACTAGCAAGGCCATGAAAGCTTCGTACCTCACTAACATTGGTGGGTGTGGGCCAATATCTAATTAATACAACCTTTTCTTCATCCACGTGCACCCCTTTAGAACTCACAACAAACCCTAGGAAGTCTATGTGATCTATTGCAAACACACATTTTTCCGGATTAGCATACAACTTTTCCTTCCTAAGGGTTTCCAACACTTGCCTAACATGCTTCTTATGGTCCTCTAAAGACAAGCTATAGATAAGAATGTCATCATAATAGACCACTACAAACTTGCCAATGAAAGGCCTTAGGACATGGTGCATAAGTCGCATGAAGGTGCTTGGGGCATTGGTTAAGTCAAAGGACATGACTAACCACTCATATAAACCAAATTTGGTCTTAAAGGCGGTTTTCCATTCATCTCCTGGTTTAATCCGGATTTGGTTATAGTCACTCTTAAGATCAATTTTGGTAAACATTTGAGATTCATGTAACTCATCCAACAATGGGATGCCTATACTTAATGGTGATGTTGTTTATAGCTCGGCAATTCGTACACATCCTCCAACTCCCATCCTTTTTAGGGACAAGAATCACAGGCATAGCACAAGGACTCATGCTATCTTGCACCCACCCCTTAGCTATTAAATTCTCCACTTGTTGTTGAATTTCCATGGCCTCGGTTGGATTGGTCCTATATGCTAGCTACCCTATTTGGTAAAGAAGCCACGGGTATGAAGTCGATTTGATGCTCAATTCCCCTTAGAGAATGTAGTCCTTTAGGGGGATCTTGAAACACATCTTCAAACTCTTTTACCAAATTTTCCAGGCACTTAGAATTATCTACCGCCGACTCACTCCTAAGGGTTTTCTTTGGAAAAGCTATGAAAATAGACTTTTGTGAAAGCATTACCTTTTTAACCTCTTGTGATGAAATGAGAAGACTTCTCTTATAACTTTTTTTTCTTTTTCTTTTTCTCTCTTTTCTTTCATTTTAAGTTGGTCCTCATGAACTTCTTTTGGTTAGAGAGATTTTAGTGTGATTTTATGCCCATGGAAGGCGAAAGTGATTTTGTTGGTAAGGCCATCATGTAGGGTTTTTCTATCATATTGTCATGGCCTACCCAAGAGAATATGTGTAGTTTCCATAGGGACAACTTCACACAAGACCTCATCCTTATATTTACCAATAGAAAAGGCTATGAGGACTTGCTTGTTTCTATTATTTCCCCCTCTTCACTTAACCATTGAAGTTTATAAGGTGTTGCATGAGAGATGGTAGGTAACCCAAGTTTGTCTACCACTCTTGTGCTTGCTACATTTGTACAACTTCCTCATCCACAATTAAGGAACACAACTTATCATTAATGAGGCACCTAGTGTGGAAAATGTTTTCCCTTTGACCTTCATCAAAAGGCTTTAAAACTTAGTCTAGCATGCACCTCACTACTAATAAGTCTCCTTCACATGGAATTTCACTTTATTCCTCACTTAGGGATCTAGAAGTGGTAGGGGACCTAAACCTTTGTGAGCTATAATCACTCATGACAATCTCCCTTTTAACCATCATATTTCTCTTAGAAGGGCAATTGGATGCAATATGCCGAAAACCTAAACATTTAAAACACTTTTTACTTGAGGTTTTGGTAGGTGACTTAGGTGTAGAAGTGGAGGGTTTAGAATGTCTAGGATTGCAAGTGGAATCTTTCACAAAATTTGAAGGAAAAGTTTTTTAAGAAGATTTTTTTTGTTTTTCCAAGATGATTGGTAGTAGCCAACATTATGAGAGTTTTTGAAATGAGTTTTCTTTGAAAGTTGAGATTCAACTTTGATGGCAAAGTGACCCAATTTTTTCCAATGATGAATACTCATAAAGTTCTACCATATCTTGGATTTCCCTTCTCAATCCACTTACAAATCTAGCAATTTTGGACTCCTCACTCTCATGCATGTCAATTTTAGTTAAAATTGTTTCAAGCTCTTTAAAGTACTCATATACACTACTAGGTCCTTGTTGAAGTCGTTGGAGCTTCAACAAGAGTTCCTTCCTATAATAAGGAGGAACAAACCTCGCGCGCATGCATTCTCTCAAATCATACCAAGAGACCATGATTGGCCTCTTGTTTAACCCAATGTCCATTACAGTCTTATGCCACCACTGCATGGCATATTTGCATTTTGGTCCTCTTGGACCTCATGTACATTAAAGATTTGCTCTACCTTAGCCTCCCATCCTAAGTAAATGTTGGGGTCATTTTCCCCACTAAAACTAGGCAATTTTACATAGGGAAAAGAAATTTTAGAAGGATGGTGTTGATGTTGGTGCCTTTCATCAAATTGATTCATTCTCCAATCTTCATCTTCCTCATGGCTATCGTATAGATTATAGCTCCTTGAACCTCTCCTATTCTCCCACCTCCTTTGTTGTCTTACTTGTGCGGTTTCAAGCCTTTGGAGCCTCTCCTCCAATTGCCTCATTTCTTCCTCCTTTTGGGCTAAGGACCTTTTTGCCGCCGCCAACTCACCCATAAGGAAAACCTTTTGGGGAAATTGAGGTTTTGATGATTCCCCTGAAGAAAGAAGAGGATACAAAGAGTGAACAAACAATTAGTGAAAGAAAGTCACTCTTGTGTAAAACAAAGAGGAGAACACACAAAGCACTTAAAAAGAAGTTTTCCTCTCAACAAAGGTTTATCTTGGTGTTGAAATCTCTCAAATGAAAAGAAAAAAACAAAGCCCTTATCACTTGATCTCAATAGGACAACAAAAAAACTTTAAAAAAATTTAAAAGACAAACAAGAAAAACTCAAAACAAGAAAGTTAAACCAAGTTTGAGAAAATATGTATGACAAAACTTTTAAAGAAAGACAAGCAAGGAAAAGGCACACAAAAAGACTCTAAGATACTTGCTAAAACTTTTAACAATGAAATTCTCCTTTCTTAAGAATTTATTAAAGCAAAAGGATAAAAAAACCACAATGTTGAAATCAATTTGCCAATCAAAATGAACCCACTATTTTGAAATGTTGTTATTTGAAAAGGTTGGAACCAATAAGCTTGCACAACTTCTCTTACTTTTTTTTATACTTGTTTTTTTATTATGGAAATTAGATGTCCATAGTTTTGATCATGCATATTTTCATAGCCCTCCAATTATCACAAAAAGTTTGGGATTCAAATTAATTGATCACTTGAAATATTTTGTTTGGAACTTAAATCTACTTCTACTAAAACAAGTTTCTAATTACTTTTAAACTTTCAAAATTAAAAGCAAAGTAAGTAGAAGCAAAATATAAGGACTCCTAGAAACACTAAAGAACACATGACTCAAAGCAAAAGAGGTAAGAACAAAAGAAGACACAATTTATCATCCAAAAGCGAAAACAAAGCCAATGACAAGATAAATGCCGAATTGAAAAGCAAGAAAGTAAAGGGTTGAAATTAAATGTGCTTGAATGTAAAGAAAATAAATTAAAGGTGCGAGAAAAGTAAAGTGTCAAATCAACTCAAAACAAAATAAGCTCAAGAACCAAACATTTTTCAATATCAAATTATTGAAAATATTCTTATACTTAGTGAATGTTACTATTAGGATTTTAAATAACTTTTCCTTGTGGGTTAGATATTCATCCTTAGGAACAAATTATTACTTCAGACTCAATACATTTATCGTAAAAATGGATATGTAAATATATATGAACTTGAAACAATTTTCAGAACTACACAAAGATAAAGGAAAATAGAGCATGATTGAACTTCAGAATTCTCTAAATTTGATAATTCCAATATATCTCAGTTAAATTTAAATATGTTCAAAGCAATTATTTTCTAAAGAATATACCAAAGATTATTTTCTTTCTTAAAATATCTGTTGTTATTGTTTACTAAAGTTAAATCTCATTTTATAAGTTTAGGTTTAATGAAAGAGATATTAAACTCTTATTGAAACTGTGGAATCCACTTATTTTTTATTAGACGCTTACTGATTTTGTATGTGAATTATCTTATTCGGTTTTAAGAATCTCTTATTAAAGTTGAGTGTCTAAGAGACATGATAATGTAGACACTTCATGCAGAAAATACATAAATCAACAAAATATATATTGTTATCTATATATAAAAGTATACGCTTCGACTAATATAAAGATATAAATTGTATTTAATTCATTACAAGCTTTTTAATATAAAAAAAATTAATATAAAAAATAATAAATTTTTTATTTTGGATATTAAACATTTAAGACATGCTAAAGATAAAATAACATTTAGAATTGTACTGGCACGACCGGACAACTCACTGAGTCGGTCAAAATCTTGAACCATCTGACCACTCGATCATGATAAAAGGTCACACGACGACACGTGACCGACCGATCCATGGCAACGAGGCATGGGTTGACCAAGTCAGCAAGATTAATCCATAGTTAAGAGTTGTTTAGCGCAACCCTAAACAAGAACCAACCTCCTAATTTGGTTCACCAACGAATGCCCATTAAGGTAATATAAATAGTACATATTCCAAGAATCAGGTACGTCATTATCTAAGGTACTCTAACAACCGAATGCCGACACCCTGACTGACTTGATCATCGGAGTGCCTTCTACAGGTATCATCACAACCTGTGTTACCAGACAACCGAGAGAAAGAAGGTGAAGTAGGAAGCTGAGAGTGATAACAACCAACCGAAGAAAGGAGCAAAGCAATCGTTCTCTAAGTCCTAACACTCGTTCGAGAACAATAACTATTTTATAATTAAAGAAAAAAAATGTTTACCGTAAGAAGAGAAGCGTCTAATGACAGAAAAAAAAATGGATGTCACGGTTATACTCTAATGTACTCAATATTATTTTAAGGTTTACTATTCCATGCATTGTCACTATTAGATAATAATAAAATAAATTAATAACTAATTAAAAATATAAAATACTATTTTAAAAATTACGTAATGTTATTTATAAAATTTAAAATGTTAACTAATTTTTTAATACATATTTCAAATTTTAAACGTTACATAAAATAAAACTGTTGTAAGTGATGGAAGGAGTAAATTTTGGATGTATACATTTAGAAACTTTTAGGAAATTCCTCAACGACAGTATCTTTCCGGTTTATATTATTTAATTTAATACTTTTTTCTTGAGTTTCATTTTTTAATAAATATTTATATTTATATTTTTTTAAATAAATTGTCAACAATTAAAATAATATTTTACTATATTAATATTTATGCTAAATCTAAAATATAAATAATATGTTCAAAAATACTTTTTATTTAGAATTTAAATTGTAATATACAAAAATATTAATTTATAAATACCAACCATATAAACTAATATTATCTTATGTGTTTCGCGTGCTAAAGTTATGCATCCGTAGACAAGGCCAATTGCTAACGAACCATGATGTTGTCCACATTAAATAGACTCTAGACTTATTCACTATCCGACATTGATGGCTAATGGTAGTTCCATCATGATTAAATAAGAATACTTTAATTTAATTTCTTTTCCCGAAAACTATTGCAATTTCAAATAAAATAATTGCCTTGAGTTCTAATATTTCAATATAATTTTTTTTTATTCTCTTAAAAAAAATTCATATAAATTATGTCAATGCTAATGTATTTGCATTAGATAAAAGTAATGTGTTTATTGAGTGAGAGTATGATTATTTTGTGAATAAGTAACTTCTTATCGTTACGATTAGACATTGATAACAATTAACATTTTCAAATATATTCTTAGCATTCAAATATGTTAAGCGTTATCATTTGGGTCAGAAACTTAGAAGTACTTTATAGTCAAATCTAAGGATCTAGATCATAGAAACAAGCATTACAAATAAAATGACAATATCAATTATCAAACAAGAATAAAATATTATATTTAAATATCACACCGGTACATAAGAGTTTGAAAAAATTATTCTCAATCCCAAAGCGTAGAATTAGTCCCTCATGTTGGCTATTACAAGCATGGAGAACAAGAAAAAAAGATTCAGGATGTTTCTCCTTGATGACTGCCTCCTGTAGGGTTTCTAACACCTTTTATTCTCCCAATTGGATTCCAATCCACCCAATTGATGTCTAGAGTTGTTCCTCAAGCCTCGTATTTAACCTAGTTAGGTTGTGGCTAAGTGACTTCTCGCCTGGGTGTTATTAGGCTCACCTGGGCGAGTTGCAAGAAAATAGGCCCAACGTCACTGGAGTGATCTCGCCTGGACGAGATAGGGCTCGCCTAGACGAGATAGGGCTCGCCTGGGCGAGATCCTCTGGGAGCATCTGGCTTGGGCGAGTTTAGGTGAGCTTGAGTCAGTGTTTGTGCGTTCCAGCTTTGTCTATTCTTCATTTGCCCTTTCATCTCCATTCTTCCCTAAAATCCTGAAATTAACACAAATTTGGAAATAAATCATTCTTATTGAAATTAAAATCGCAAAATATGTATTAAAAAAGGGTTTTAATTCATCAATTAGGGGTTATTTTAGTTATTTTATCAATTAATATCTATAAGTGCTTATATTTTAATATGAAATATTATAGAAATCTGACACTTATCACCCAACCTTCCAGAAGGATGACAAGGAGCATGACACAGGATCCAGGGCTAGGTCAGGATCAATCCATTTCCTATTATTCCTTAGAGGATTACTAGTAGCAGAGCCCACATAATTGGAGCTGAGCACCAGCTAGTTTCATTTTTTATTTCACAAGATTATGGTGTACTTAGTATAAATTGGGCTTGACCACTTGCTTAACCACTTGGTTAAGTTCGTGTCCAGTGGCAATTTTCTTTAAGTTACACCATATTCTGCTAATAAAAAATCATAATACAAAGTGAAACTCCTAAAATATGTGTCAATCTAAAATCAACTCACATCACTTCTCCACCATGAGCTTTAGTACATGAGAAAAAGAGACTCCTTGTGTTACACGTTGATCCCTTTGAAACAATTCACTAGGAATCAATCAAGGAAAGAATTGTCGTCAACATACAACTCACATTGGTTAGTGGATCAACATTAATAACACAACTCCTTTTAGTGTTGGCTTTGGTTTATAGAATACAGACCAGTATTATAACAAGCGTTTGTTATAAGAGCCCTAAGGTTTTCATTTGCTTATTAAACTCCAACATTAAGTTTTATGACAATTCCTAGGTGACTTATTAGCCCAATGGACCAATTTGTTGGCTTATTCATCGATAGGGCAAACCAAAACTTATGAACTTTTGCTTCCTATACCCAATCAATTATAAAATGTACTCAATGAATTTTTGAAATTCCATAATTTGAAATTTATAATTGAAAAAGAAACTAAAAAAAACCATAATAAAAATTTTTGTGTTCTGGAAATGAAATTCTATAATAGAATTGGAAAACCAAAATCTCATTACAGAAAAGAAAATCTATAATACAAAAGAAAAAAACATTTCGAAGAAGGCATTTTGAGTAACATAATTCATAGACATATTCCAAAAAGAGATTCTATAATAATACACATTGTCGAGGGTCGATCCCCCCTAGACCCAATACCAAAGCGTTCAACATATAATACTTAAAACAACAATTCAAAAATAATTATAATACATTATATTTCAAACTTAATACATTATACAACACAATACACATTATTGATGGTTGATCACCTTCGGACCCAATACCAAAGCGTTCAACATATAACAATTAAAAAATTTAAAACATAATACATTATATTTCAACTACAATATAATGAAACTAATTTTCTATATAAATAATTGTAAACCAAATAATAATTAAAATTAAAAGAAAAATATTTAAAAATAAAAAAACTAATCTGGCGTGGGAACGAACCGTGGCGGTAATGGCAATGTGGCGGTGGCAACAAAACCCCTTCGATGTGGATGCTCTGATGACAAAATCGCAGTACTTGCAATGCGACGACAATTGTGATAGGGGCAGCGGTGGAGGAAACATGAGTCAAAGAGAAACTACGCAAGAAAATTTTGTTTAAGTGCGAAGTGATCAGTGAGAGTGCGATGCAAGAAAATAGGGTAAATAAATATATTACAACGATTATGAGTAATAACTGGTGTAATATATCCATATTATTTTCTTAAAACTTTTTGTTTACTCTGAAATGACATATTACACTGGTTGGTTTATCCAACTAATGTAATATGTCATGCTTTAATATTTTCAAAACTTTTTTTGAATTACGAGATGACATATTACATTAGTTGTTTCATCCAACCTATGTAATATTCCATGCTTAGAGTTAAAAAAATTTAAAACTTTTTTTTAACTCTAAGAATGGCATATTACATCGATTTCTTCATCCAACCGGTGTAATATGTCATGTTTTTATATTTTCAAAACTTTATTTTTTTAATTACGAGATGACAAATTACATCGGTTGGATGGAGAGACCCGTGTAATATGTCATGTTCATAATTAAAAAAAAATTAAAACTTTTTTTACTCTAAGCATGACATATTACATCGGTTGGTCCATCCAATCGGTGTAATATATGTCAAATATTTACGAAAATGTCATCGCGTTTTTGTTTACACCGGTTTTCATTTAACCCACCTAATATGATGGCAACCGTCTAGCCTCGAAACTTTCGACCAAGAAGATAGACAAAGATCGAGCTTTAATGAAGAGTTTGTAGAGTCTTTTTCTTTTTCTTAACCATGTAAAAATTGTATAGAGTAGTTAGGAAGTTTTAGGCCTTTTATTTTGGGTCAAAGTAGAGAAGGATGTAAATAGAAAAGAAAGTAAAGTGTAAAATAGTAAAAGAGGGGTGCAAATAGAAATGTAGGCAAGGAAGGCATGAGGCTCCACATGTCTTCTCCTCAATTGAGAGAATTTGCACCAATAAGGTGGTGACACTTGTCACACTCTCATTTTAGAGGTTTTGAGAAACTTTCTCCTACAAATATGAGTTTCTTGTACATGTATTTTCAACTTGGAATTGGTAATGAAATGCTGCCTATTTTTTGCCATTCTACTTGTTCTTAAGTTCTCCGTAGGTTAGTCTTCTTCAAGACTTAGCCTAGACTTTTTCCTATTGAATTGGCATCACCTCTCACTCTCACAAATTTCTAACTCCACTTCAATCCATGGAAACTTCTCTTGAGTTTTGTTAATGCTTTCGTTCATCAGATCTCCTTCATCATGCATCCAACAAAAAAAAAATTACAAAGATCACTACTATTTTACTCATTTTTTTCACACAAACTATTTTCAATATCAAATTATTGAAAATATTCTTATACTTAGTGAATGTTACTATTAAGATTTTAAATAACTTTTTCTTGTGGGTTCGATATTCATCATTCGAAACAAATTATTACTTCAGACTCGATACACTTATCGTAAAAATGGTAAAAATGGATATGTAAATATATATGAACTTAAAACCATTTTTAGAACTACACAAAGATGAGGGCAAATAGAACATGTTTAAAATTCATATTTCTCTCAATTTGATAATTCCAATATATCTCAGTTAAATTTAAATATGTTCAAAGCAATTATTTTCTAGAGAATATACTAAAGATTATTTTCTTTTTTTAAAATATCTATTGTTATTGTTTACTAAAGTTAAATCTCATTTTTATAGTTTAGGTTTAATGAAAGACACATTAAACTCTTATTAAAACTTCGGAATCCACTTATTTTTATTTAGATGCTTACTAATTTCGTATTTGAATTACCTTGTTTAGACTAATATAAGGATATAAATTGCATTTAATTCATTACAAGCTTTGTTTAAATTTTTAAAACAAATTTTAATATAAAAAAATATAACTTTTTTTAGTTTAGATTTTAAACATTTAAGACATGTTAAAGATAAAATAACATTTAGAACTATTTTATAATTAAAGAAAAAAAAAGGTTTACCGTAAGAAGAGAAGCGTCTAATGACAGAAAAAAAAGAAAAGAAATGGAGGTCACGGTTATACTGTGGTGTAGTCAATATTATTTTAAGGTTTACTATTCCATGCATTGTCACTATTAGATAATAATAAAATAAATTAATAAATAATTAAAAATATAAAATAATATTTTAAAAATTACGTAATTTTATTTATAAAATTAAAAATCTTAACTAATTTTTTAATACGTATTTCAAATTTTAAATGTTACATAAAAAAAAAACTGTTGTAAGTGATGGAAGGAGTCAATTTTGGATGTATACATTTAGAAACTTTTAGGAAATTCCTCAACGACAGTATGTTTATATTATTTAATTTATTTTTTTTCTTCTTGAATTTCATCTTTTAAATAAATATTTATATTTATATTTTTTAAAATAAATTGTCAACTTTACTATATGAATATTTATGCTAAATCTAAAATATAAATAATATGTTCAAAAATACTTTTTATTTAGAATTTAAATTGTAATATACAAAAATATTAATTTATAAATACCAATCATATAAACTAATATTATTATCTTATGTGTTTCGCGTGCTAAAGTTATGCATCCGTAGTACCAAGGCCAATATCTAACTGAACCATGATGTTGTCCACATTAAATAGACTCTAGACTTATTCACTATCCGACATTGATGGCTAATTGTAGTTCCATCAACATGATTAAATAAGAATACTTTAATTTAATTTTTTTTCCCCAAACTTTTGCAATTTCAAATAAAATAATTGCCTTAAGTTCTAATATTTTAATCTAATTTTTTGTGTTCTCTTTAAAAAACCATATAAATTATGTCAATGTTAATATATTTGCATTAGATAAAAGTAATGTGTTTATTGAGTGAGAGTATGATTATTATGTGAATAAGTAACAAATTTATTGTTGTTAATCTTTATGAAAAATATATTGCATCATTTTGGAGCGGAATATATCAATTAATAATTTTATAACGAGTGTGCACTGAAGTATAAAGAAAGTATGCATTTATTCTTATTTATAAGATTTTTATAAACTTTATATTCTTTAAGAAAGTTGATTAATTTAGTTAGTGGCATTGAATTTGTCAAAAAAATTACTGGTCTTTCAAAATTGTCCTTCATATCTTTTAAATTAATCATTTATCTCATCTATGTTGAGGAAAACTTATTATTCTAATATAATTTCCTAAAAAATGTAATAAAATGGATAAACTGTAAAAAAAAAATAAAAAAATTGGTAGGCTTAGGTCTGATTTTTCACTAAGTAAACAAATCTGAATCTGACGTGTGTGAATGTCATCAGAAATTTTTAAATGTATTATTACCTGAGTTACGAATTTGTAAATTTTAGCAAATATTTTGGAACAGGCTTAATAAATTTAAAACGTTTAAAATGAAATATTTTAAGTTCTCTGAAACAAGATTTTATGATGACCGTTGATGGAGGCACAATTGGAAGTAATCCAGTTCAATTACAGGTGGAGATTTAAATAGGTTAATCTGTTGACTTTCAATGGATGTATTTATAGTGGTCATTTATTGAATGCCCAGTGGCCACCAGCACAAAATAGGAACAGTAATAACAATAATAAAAATAATAGTAAATAAATAAATAACAACAACTATTTTTATTTAATGTTTGCTATAAAGCGGTCTTTAAGATTAGAAAATATAATTAGAAATCATGGGGTTGAAGAAGAAGACCCATGTATGTATATGTTGAGAGTGTGGGAACATTGGTCTTGTGCACCTCTTGTTTGTTTGCACATGTTAATGTTAAGAAAATGTTACCATGTTTGGTTATGCTTAGCCGTTATCTATAACTTGCTACAAATAAATCGGGCTGAGGGTGGGGCACAACCATATATACGTGTGTGTTTTTCTAAAGGTAACACATGGTTAAACAATTGATTTTTCTTTTAATGTTGTTTATTTTCTTTCGGTCATGCTTTTACGATTTGGACTTTGACTATTAGTCGAAAGTGCATTTATAAAAAAAATTCCATCGTTTAAATGAGTATTTAAGTGCTGTTTACATTATAATATTATCTGATTTATTGTGTATTAATTATTATTTTTTCCTTAAACATTTTTACATAAATCAATCGATTGGGATATAATATTGTAAAATAATAGGGAATAGAGTGGTAAGTGGACCTAGTAGGAGCAGGTAAAGGTAGTGTGAAGGTGTAGAAATTGAATATTTAGTGTGGATATATGAGACATGGAGAAGAAGGACGATGGAATGGGCAGAAGAGAAAGAAAAGTGGAATAGGGGCAGGTACAGAGTGCAGTGTGAATCGATTGGGCAATTGGAAATCGGAAATGAATGAAGTTCGTATTGATTGCAGCTCTGCAATCCCACCCAATAGTTCAACTACCACCTGTCCACCAAGATAAAATAAGTAGTACAAAATACTGCAACTTGTGGATACAGTTTGTTGTATAAAAAAGAATTGAAGGAAAATGTGAGTTAGTGTTGCGTAGAGATGAAATTTGTTGAGTGACAGTTGGTTGAATTAAAGAGTAGTAAGGGTAAAAGAAGGAAGTTGGAAGTTTTAAAAGAGAGGGCCCTAATATATTAACACCGTCGCAAACAGTAAATACATACACTTTAAACAGTATAATAAATTATTATTTTATTATCTTAATTTAAATTTAATTATTATTATATTATTACAAACATTCTTAAATGTATTTTTTTTCCTATTCATGGTTTGAAGGGAACTTTTGTGTAAAAGAGAAAGATGGCCCCACCTGGTCACAGCCTCTCGTCGAATACCTGTCATCTTCCTGAACAATCCGTACTCACAGTAATTACGTTTGCTGAAATTATTCAATACAATTACACGGTAGACCACACCCATCCCACCTTCTTCATGTTATATAACCACTTCATATGCACCATTCTCCCTCACCCCTATGCTTCCAACAATGCACCTAAACGACCTCCTTCTCCTCGCCTTCGCCTTCCTCTTCCTCTGTTGGTGGTGGCGCCGCTGCACCACCACCGGGGGTGGCCCCAAGAACCTCCCCCCGGGGCCGCCCGGTTGGCCCATCGTGGGGAACCTCTTCCAAGTCATCCTGCAGCGCCGTCACTTCATCTACGTCATCCGCGACTTACGTAAAAAGTACGGCCCAATCTTCACCATGCAGATGGGCCAGCGCACGTTGATCATCGTCACCAGCGCGGACCTCATCCACGAGGCGCTCATCCAGCGTGGCCCACTGTTCGCGAGCCGGCCCCAAGACTCCCCCATCCGTCTCATCTTCAGCATGGGGAAGTGCGCCATCAACTCCGCCGAGTACGGCCCTCTCTGGCGCACCCTGAGGAAGAACTTGGTGACCGAGATGATCACCCCGCTGAGGATTAAGCAGTGCGGGTGGATAAGAAAATGGGCCATGGAGGCCCATATGAGTAGGATCCAAAAGGAGGCCCGTGAGCAAGGTTTCGTGGAAGTGATGAGCAACTGCAGACTCACCATCTGCAGCATCCTCATCTGCCTCTGCTTCGGCGCCAAGATAGAGGAGAGACGAATCAAGAGCATAGAAAGCATCTTGAAGGATGTCATGCTCATCACGCTTCCAAAGCTTCCAGACTTTTTGCCCGTGTTCACGCCGTTGTTCCGGCGCCAGGTGAAGGAAGCCAGGGAGTTGAGGAAAAGGCAGGTGGAGCTGTTGGCGCCGTTGATAAGGAGTAGAAAGGCCTACGTGGAGGGGAGCTTCTCGGGAAGTGAGATGGCCAGTCCGGTGGGTGCTGCTTACGTGGACTCGTTGTTCGAGTTGGAGGTGCCTGGACGAGGACGGTTAGGGGAGGAGGAGCTCGTGACGCTGGTATCGGAGATTATCAGCGCCGGGACGGACACGAGCGCAACCGCGGTGGAGTGGGCGCTGTTTCATTTGGTGACGGATCAAGAGATTCAGGAGAGGTTGTATAAAGAGATTGTGGAGTGTGTGGGGAAGGAAGGGGTGGTTAAGGAGAGTGACGTGGAGAGGATGCCCTACCTGAGCGCCGTGGTGAAAGAGACTTTCCGGCGTCACCCGCCGAGCCACTTCGTGCTTTCCCACGCTGCCACTGAGGATACTAAGCTGGGAGGGTATACGGTGCCGAAGAACGCGAGTGTGGAGTTTTACACGGCGTGGTTGTCGGAGGATCCGAATATGTGGGAGGATCCGAATGAGTTCCGACCCGAGAGGTTTTTGAGCGGGGATGGAGTTGACGTGGACGTAACGGGAACAAAAGGTGTGAGGATGATGCCGTTCGGTATAGGAAGGAGGATTTGTCCGGCGTGGACTTTAGGCATCTTGCATATAAACTTGTTACTGGCTAAGATGGTCCAGGCTTTCCACTGGTTGCCCAATCCAAACTCCCCACCCGACCCGGCTGAGACATTCGCTTTCACTGTTGTCATGAAGAACCCTCTGAAGGCCGTTATTGTGCCTCGATCCATTTAATTTCACAAACACTTTATTTCTCGTTTTTTTTACCAAACTAGGTTAATTTTATAAATTAATTAATAAAATAAATAAAATTTTAAAAAATCATTGAAATGAGTGAGTTGTAATCAAATTTAAGTTTGAAGTTAATTATCCTAAGTCGTGTGAGCGAGTATAATACAATTTTTTTCATGTGTCAACTTTGTACAATATATATATTTCATTAAACTTTTAAAATTTTATTCATTTCAATAATTAATCTAGTAAAAGAATTTCATTTCTCACTACCTATCTACACTATTTTATTGAAAACATTACAAGAAAATTATTAAATAAAAATTAAATATAAAGATAATAAATAATTACTCACTATATTAACTAAACTAAATAATAATTTAGAGATTAAAAAATTATTCATATTTAAAGTGGTTTCTATTATTAATAAAATTTTATAAAATAGTTTTTAAATTTGTATCTAATCATTAATTACCAAGATTTTACTTACTACTTTATATTTTAAATTATGATTTTTTTAGCTTATAAAATGATTTCTAATTTAGTTAAACAGTAACTAATAATTTTTGTTCTAAAATTAGTTTCTAATAATGATTTTCTTGTTGTGAAAGTATTTCGTCACCTTCCTACTCAAGGTCATATCTATATTTTTTATTTTTTATATCAGCAAGGTCATATCTATTAAATATATTATCCAATTTATATCCTCTCATTCTATCTGAATACCTCGTCATTTTAACACAATATTTTCCAATTTTATGTTAGAAATAAAAAAACATTTGTCCTAAGTATTTTATCCATGTCTATGCAAAACTTGTAATAACACAACTACAAAATAATTACAAAATAAAAGAGTCGCTCATGTAAAAATGATTGAGAAAATTATTTATAAAATATTAAAATAGTTTGGAAGGGTTTAGTTTAGACATTTATGATTTGTTTACCATTTATTGACATTATTTTTTAATTCACCATTTATATCATACAATTTTTTATCATTTAATAAAATTAATTTGTAATTGTTTATGTACATGAAGCTCAAACAATAAGCTAATGTATATATGGAGTTGAGATAATAAGGATTACCGGTTGAACAATTGATTCATTCTTTTTGGTCATATTTGCTTCTCCTTTTCTTTACTCCTAAGTCTCAAGTTTTGGCTCTTGATAAGAAATGTATCTACAAAAGATACTCCGACGCTTAAGTATCGGGTGCAATGATTGCAATATTAATAACATACATTTGTTTTGTTTTATGTATTTATTTATATAATTTGTAATGGACTATATCATTAATTTATCGTATTTAATCCGTATAATCATAAAAATAGAATTACTTATTTGTCGCATATTTATTTTTTTCTTAAAGTTTTTACCTTAACCGGTCAAAGAACCTTTGATATCAGGTATTAGATGTCATTCGCCCCAATTAAGTGTGTAGGTGGTAGTTTTTTTTTGTTTTTTTTTATTTTGTATATTAAATGGTGTGTTGTATTGTAATAAATTTGATTTCATTTAATGATTAAAATAATGATATTTTTTCCCGTGTATAAAAAATACTGCTTTTAAGAATGATTTATGGCGATTATTATTTATCATCTAGGTAGATTGACGAAACAATTTTTACTATAATTTAAAATGATTTTATAATTTTTTTATATAATTATAATGGTGTAATAAACTATATATATGGGGTAAAAAAGGTAAATGGTAATTTTGGAGTGCAAAGTGTTGCATACTATTGTGAGTAATTGAGTATGTGTATAATAAATACATGTTTTTTACTATATGTGCCTCAGGAACTGTTGCATGGAATGTCCTCTTGCACTGTCTTAGAAATAAATGTAAGTTACTGGTCATTGTTTCCTCTTTTTTAACATTAAACAGATTATGTTTTTTCAAACTCCAAATTCATTTCCCGCGCAAAATTTATCAATAAAGAAATTAATCCTAAAGTTTTGGTATTAATTTAAAATGATATAGAGTAAATTAGATTAAAAACTCCTGAGATTTTTTTAAATTATATTTATTATAATTATTGAAGCGTCACAATAAGTTTAAAACCTGAACGAACCTGGTTAATTATGATTTGGGTTGAAAAGAATATAATTTAGTGGATAAAATTGAACTTGATTCACTTAATATCTAGATTATATGAAATTGAGTCAAGTTGGAAGTAGGTTGATCCTTAATCCATCAATAACTTTTTTTTATCACTCTTTTTCTTATAATTATTTACTACTCTGAATTATGTAAGTTGAGAATTTGATATTTTTAAATATTAGAATGTTGTTCAATTATGTTTTAATAATTTGAATATTTAATTTATTTGTTTGTCAAATTATATAGGTTAATATTTTGATTTTTACTTATTATCTTTATTGTACTACCAGATGGCCGTAAGGCCGACTAGACCGGATAGACGACAAAACCGACTAGACGACAACAGGCGAAGCTAAACGCGTAATTAAGCATAAACAACCCAACTTAAATGATAAGCACGGTTAAGGCTCAATTGGGCCTTCGTTTGGACCCTAAAGCAGGCCCACAGCGGCCATAGCCCACCTAGAGCAGTATAAATAGCAGAAGAGGCACATCACCCAAGGTAACTATTCACTCCCCACTCTTCTGGTACTTAGCTCTCGGTCTGACTTGATCGTCGGAGTGTCTTCGCAGGTACTCCCCCCATCGTGTCCAAGCCGAAGATCCAGCTGGAAGAAGACCAACCGGAAGACCGACAAGACGAGAAGAACAACACAAGACATCATCAGAAGAAGTGTTCTGCAGGGTCAGATCTTGTAGGAACATTTTGGTGCCCACCGTGGGGCCGAGAAGACTAACCCCACGAATTATCCGCATGGTGACTACGAGGAACATGACGGGTAACGATAGGAATGCACAAGAAGAAACCAGCCGTCCAGACCCTATGACGTTAATCTTGAAGATGCAGCAGGAAATGGAAGCTTTGAGGAAGGAGAATGCTCAGATGAAAGAAAAGCTTGCTAAGAAGCCGGAAATACCGGAAGCTATGGATAATATCCCCTCAAGAGATCATGCGAACACGAATACACATGAGGCCGGGAGCTCGTATCAAGAAAACGTAAGGCCGACCTCAAATAATGCGCTAAACACGGCGCCTAGAAGAAGCCCCTTCACTGAAACCATCCTTGAAGTCCCCTTGCCGAGAACCTGGAACAACCCCACGTTGGATAAGTATGATGGATCCACGGATCCGGATGAGCATGTAAATGCGTACCTGACACAGGTCGGCTTGCATACGGCGGAAGACGCGTTGTGGTGCCGAATATTCCCCACCTCACTTAAGGGGGCAGCCTTGAGCTGGTTTACTCGACTGCCAGCTCAATCCATAGATTGCTTCGACACACTTGCGGCTAAGTTTGGAGCACAGTTCACTACCAGCCGACCACACCACCTCACCTCGATCGCCTTAGTGAATATTCGGCAAGAGAAGTCGGAGACCTTGAGGGCCTTCATGAACAGATTCAGCAAAACAGCGTTAGACATACGAAACCTAAGTCCCGAAGTGGCGATGCACCACATGGTGACTGCGCTGAAGCCGGGACCATTCTCGGACAGTTTATGCATGCAACCGGCCGCAACATTGGATGAGTTGCGCCAAAGAGCCACCAAATACATGCAGCTGGAGGAATTGAAAGAGTTTCGGAGTAGAGCTCAGGCGCCCGATGAACCTGAGAGGAGGAGAGACAGAAGCAGGCCAACACATTTTGGGAAGCCCAGAGACTTACCCAGGGGACCACGTTTCAACCGTTACACCCCCTTGACTGCCGAAAGGTCAAAGGTCTTAGAGGAAGCTCTCAATGCAGATCTCCTGAAGGCACCAAGCAGGACTCCTACTCCGTTGAGTGCTGACCAAACCAAGCATTGTAGATACCACCGCAATTTTGGGCACACAACGGAAGATTGTTGGGCACTGAAGGATAAAATTGAAGAGCTCATCCAAGCTGGTCATCTGCGACGCTTTGTCCAGACAAGCCGAGAGGAGAGGAAAAACGAAGTTGATCTGGAAAAGAGAGAAGGGCGTAGGGACACGCAGGCAAACGAGCAGAGAGGCCGAAGAGGCCGGGACGGCCGAGAAGGACGAGGAGCAAGAGATCATCGAAGAACCATGCCGGCACGGGGAGTCATAAACACAATCGCC
Organism: Phaseolus vulgaris; assembly: GCF_051622355.1. NCBI lineage: Eukaryota > Viridiplantae > Streptophyta > Magnoliopsida > Fabales > Fabaceae > Phaseolus > Phaseolus vulgaris. The sequence goes on from NC_143500.1 coordinate 14,425,778, forward strand.
GGAGGTTTCGCGGGAGGAGGAACTACATCATCCTCCCGAAAAAGACACCTCCGGGCGGTCAGTTCGGTGTACTCCATCAGCAGAAGCAACAGGAGAAGCCTGCCTCCCATGCATTTCACGGATTCGGACTTCAGAAACATAAACCCGAAGCACGATGACCCTATGGTAGTCACCATCGAGGTAGCCAACTTTGTCATCATGAAAACTCTGATAGATCAAGGGAGCTCTGTGGATATCTTGTATTGGAAGACCTTCCGAAAGATGGGCATATCTGACGACGACATTGTCTAGTATGATGAACAAATCATTGGCTTCGCGGGGCAGAGAGTTAACACCAGAGGATACATTGACCTGGACACCAAATTTGGAGAAGGAAATCGAGACTGTCGGACGATCAAAATCAGATACCTGCTTGTCGACGCCAAAACGTCTTACAATATTTTGATCGGGCGATCCTCTCTCAACAAATTGGGAGCTATAGTCTCGACACCTCACCTGGCCATGAAGTTCCCAGCCGACAACCCGAGTAGGGGCCGAGAGGTGGTCACTCTCCATGCCGACCAAAAAACTGCTAGAGAATGTTACGCGACAAGTTTGAAGATTCTGCCACCGCGAACACCCACCCGGAGGGCCGAGGTTCATCATATATCCTTGAGTGATGACTTGGATCCAAGACCTAATGACGAACCCCAAGTGGAATCCAAGGAAGAGGTGGTGCCATGCCGAGTGGGCCGAGCAGGTCAGAATACACGTTTGGGATCAACCTTAGGAGAAGAGGGAAAGAACATTATCACAGCTGTCCTATACAAAAACACAGACTTGTTCGCATGGTCGGCAGCCGACATGCCGGGAATAGATCCTCGCATAATCTCGCACAAACTATCAGTCTGTAAGGAGGCTAGGCCGGTAGCCCAGAAGAAGAGAAAGTTCGTGGGAGAAAAAGGACGGATAGTCGAAGAGGAAACCAGGAAACTACTGGATGCTAGGTTTATCCGAGAAGTGCATTACACCACGTGGTTGGCAAACATCGTCCTGGTGCAGAAGAACAATGGAAAGTGGCGAATGTGTACTGATTACACCCATCTTAATAGGGCATGTCCAAAAGATGCATATCCATTGCCAAGCATTGACCGGCTGGTAGATGGCGCAGCCGGTCACAAAGTGTTAAGTTTTCTTGATGCATACTCTGGGTACAACCAAATACGCATGAATCCGGCAGACCGAGAGAAGACAACCTTCATTACCGACAAAGCCAATTTTTGCTATGAGGTCATGCCTTTCGGCCTCAAGAATGCTGGAGCCACCTATCAGAGGCTCATGGACCAGATGTTCCGAGATCAGATAGGAAGGACTATGGAAGTATATGTTGACGACATAATTGTAAAATCCGATAGCGTGGAACAACACGCCAACGACTTGGCCGAGGTCTTCCAGCAGATAAGAAAGTATAACATGCGCCTTAACCCAGAGAAATGCGTATTTGGAGTTGAAGGAGGCAAGTTCCTAGGCTTTATGCTGACAAGCCGAGGAATCGAGGCGAATCCGGACAAGTGTCGGGCCTTGGAAACCATGAGAAGCCCGGAAAACCTGAAAGAAGTTCAGCGGCTGGTGGGAAGACTGACGTCCTTGTCCAGATTTATGCCTAGATTAGCGGATAAGATCAGACCAATCTTGAGGCTCATGAAGAAAGCAGAGAAGTTCACATGGAGTGAAGGTTGCGAAGAAGCTTTTCAAACGGTAAAAAAGGCGTTGGCCGAACCGCCTATTCTAAGCAAACCCGTCCATGGGATCCCTCTACTGGTCTACCTGGCCGTGTCGCCGGAAGCCGTAAGTGCCGCCATAGTACAAGGCACGACAGAATAAAAACCAGTCTACTTCATTAGCCGAGTACTATAGGATGCGGAAACCCGGTATCAAATGATCGAGAAGGTAGCTCTAGCCCTCGTCCATGCCTCCAGAAGGCTACGACAATATTTCCAAAGTCACGAGGTTATAGTGCGAACCGACTTCCTCATCAATAAGATTTTGCAAAAACCCGAGTTGGCCGGAAGAATGATTGGCTGGTCAGTCGAGTTGTCCGAATTCAGCATTAAATACGAACCACAAGGACCTATCAAGTCCCAATGCTTGGCAGACTTCACTTCAGAGTTACAGCAATGCCAAGAACCTGAAACCATATGGGTCTTGCATGTCGATGGCTCCTCAAGTAAGAAGGGTGGGGGAGCCGGAATTGTTCTGGAAGGGCCAAAAAATATACAGATTGAGCAATCTTTGCGTTTTGGTTTCCCTACTTCGAACAATCAAGCAGAATATGAAGCGCTCATAGCCGGACTGTTGCTGGCAAAAGATGTGGGAGCTCAGAAGGTGGAATGTCATACGGACTCACAACTCATGGTCGAGCATGTCAATGGGAACTACCAAATCAAAGATCCTCTGCTCCTGAAATACTACCACAGAGTGGTTAACATCATCAGTCAGTTTCAAAACGTCAAGATAAATCATGTGAAACGACAAGAAAACCTGAGGGCCGACACCCTGTCCAAACTGGCAACCGCTAGGACGAAAGGCCGACACGCCTCTGTCATTCAGCAGATCTTATCGACTCCGTCGGTCCCCATCGGGGAATGCATGGTCACCGAAAAGGGAGAAGACGACTGGGTGTCCGACATGAAGAAAGCTGTCAAGGACCGTGAAGAAGGGAAGGACGACCATGACTTACACCTATCCAGGAAAGCGTCACGGTTTGTTATAATAGGAGAAGACTTATACAAGCGAGGATTCTCAACCCCTTTACTCAAATGTGTGTCGAAAGTAGAAGCCGAATATATTCTGCAAGAATTACACCAAGGGGCGTGCGGGTTACATTCTGGGGCCCGAACAATGGCGACGAGAGTCCTGAGGGCCGGATACTATTGGCCTACGCTAAGAACAGATTGCACCAACTTTGTGAAAAAATGTGTAAGTTGTCAAGAGCATGGTCCGCTAATCCACCCACACCCTTACAACCTGCAAAGCATCAATTCTCCCTGGCCTTTTGCCCTGTGGGGGATGGACATAATAGGTCCCTTCCCCCAGGCAACCGGGCAAAGGAAGTTTCTACTGGTCGCAGTGGATTACTTTACAAAGTGGATTGAGGCGGAACCCCTTGCAAACATCACAGCTAGGCAAGTCCAGAACTTTGTATGGAAAGACATCATCTGCAGGTTCGGAATCCCGCAAACCATCATCACGGACAATGGGAGACAATTTACTGATCGCAAGTTGGCCGAATTCTATGAAAGCCTGGGCGTCCAGCACAAGACAAGTTCAGTGGAGCACCCGCAAACCAATGGCCAAGCCGAATCTGCTAACAAAGTCATCCTGAACAAACTAAAGAAAAGACTTGGCAGTGCCAAAGGTAAGTGGGTAGAGGAGCTCGTAGAAGTTCTCTGGGCATACCGGTGTACCCCCCACTCGGCAACTGGGGAAACCCCGTACAATCTCACCTACGGCACAGACGCCATGCTGCCGGTTGAGGTTGGAGAGCCGACAATCCGAAGAGAACTCCACAGTTTGAAGATGAATGAAGAGTGTCTAAGAGCGGAGTTGGATTTGCTCCAGGAAGCACGCGACAGGGCCAAGATAAGAGAACAAGCTTGCAAGCAGATGGCCGCGAGAAGATATAATTCAAAGACTAAACCAAGAGCCTTCCAAGAAGGAGACCTGGTCTGGAGAATGAAAGGAGAAGCTCGCAGGATCCCAGCAGAAGGAAAGTTCAATGCAAACTGGGAGGGTCCCTTCAAGGTCAGAGAAAATCTCCAGAACGGCGCATATCGCCTAGAACACTTGGATGGCAGAGAAGTTCCCAGGACGTGGAACGCGAGCCATTTGAAAATGTATTTCAGTTAACATGTATTATAGGTGTACTCTTTCCTACCTTCGATCTTTTTTCCCAGAGGGCTATCCCGAGGGTTTTTGATTGAAGAAGGTTTTAACGAGGCACCACAATCAATGAAATCATGTTTATCACTCAAAATTCTCTGGCAAATCATTAATACAAGAAAAAATAATACCTCTCGGCCAAGGAAGAATTCACCCAAGTGAATCCCTGCCGAGAGTACAACAAAAAACCTCTCGGCCAAGAGAGTTCAAGATAAACCTCTCGGCCAAGGAAGAATTCACCCAAGTGAATCCCGACCGAGAGTGCAACAACATACCTCTCGGCCAAGAGAGTTCAAGATAAACCTCTCGGCCAAGGAAGAATTCACCCAAGTGAATCCCTGCCGAGAGTACAACAAAATACCTCTCGGCCAAGGAAGAATTCACCCAAGTGAATCCCTGCCGACCGAGAGTGCAATAAAAACCTCTCGGCCAAGGAAGAATTCACCCAAGTGAATCCCTGCCGAGAGTACAAGAAAAACCTCTCGGCCAAGGAAGAATTCACCCAAGTGAATCCCTGCCGACCGAGAGTGCAATAAAAACCTCTCGGCCAAGGAAGAATTCACCCAAGTGAATCCCTGCCGAGAGTACAAGAAAATCCTCTCGGCCAAGGAAGAATTCACCCAAGTGAATCCCTGCCGACCGAGAGTGCAATAAAAACCTCTCGGCCAAGGAAGAATTCACCCAAGTGAATCCCTGCCGAGAGTACAAGAAAAACCTCTCGGCCAAGGAAGAATTCACCCAAGTGAATCCCTGCCGACCGAGAGTGCAATAAAAACCTCTCGGCCAAGGAAGAATTCACCCAAGTGAATCCCTGCCGAGAGTACAAGAAAAACCTCTCGGCCAAGGAAGAATTCACTCAAGTGAATCCCTGCCGAGAGTGCAACAAAAAACCTCTCGGCCAAGAGAGTTCAAGATAAACCTCTCGGCCAAGGAAGAATTCACCCAAGTGAATCCCTGCCGAGAGTGCAACAACATACCTCTCGGCCAAGAGAGTTCAAGATAAACCTCTCGGCCAAGGAAGAATTCACCCAAGTGAATCCCTGCCGAGAGTACAAGAAAAACCTCTCGGCCAAGGAAGAATTCACCCAAGTGAATCCCTGCCGACCGAGAGTGCAATAAAAACCTCTCGGCCAAGGAAGAATTCACCCAAGTGAATCCCTGCCGAGAGTACAAGAAAAACCTCTCGGCCAAGGAAGAATTCACCCAAGTGAATCCCTGCCGACCGAGAGTGCAATAAAAACCTCTCGGCCAAGAGAGTTCAAAAGAACAACCTCTCGGCCAAGGAAGAATTCACTCAAGTGAATCCCTGCCGACCGAGCGTGCAATAAAAACCTCTCGGCCAAGAGAGTTCAAAAGAAAAACCTCTCGGCCAAGGAAGAATTCACCCAAGTGAATCCCTGCCGACCGAGAGTGCAATAAAAACCTCTCGGCCAAGAGAGTTCAAAAGAACAACCTCTCGGCCAAGGAAGAATTCACTCAAGTGAATCGCTGCCGACCGAGAGTGCAATAAAAACCTCTCGGCCAAGGAAGAATTCACCCAAGTGAATCCCTGCCGAGAGTACAAGAAAAACCTCTCGGCCAAGGAAGAATTCACTCAAGTGAATCCCTGCCGACCGAGCGTGCAATAAAAACCTCTCGGCCAAGAGAGTTCAAAAGAAAAACCTCTCGGCCAAGGAAGAATTCACTCAAGTGAATCCCTGCCGCCCGAGAGCGCAATAAAAACCTCTCGACCAAGAGGGTTCAAGATAAACCTCTCGGCCAAGGAAGAATTCACCCAAGTGAATCCCTGCCGACCGAGAGTGCAATAAAATCCTCTCGGCCAAGGAAGAATTCACCCAAGTGAATCCCTGCCGAGAGTACAAGAAAAACCTCTCGGCCAAGAGAGTCTCAAAGAAACAATCAACCGTACAACAATAAACGCGTATACAAGTAAGCGAAAGACGACATTCCAATTAAAAACAACTCATTCATTATATTCAAAAGAAACCGGCTACGCCGTATCGGTTACACAAAAAGAAGGGGGCCACGACTTTACAAAAAATAACAATTAAACGCGACCCATGCATGGAGAAGCAACCTAGCTATCGGACTCTAGGTGTTCGACCTCAGGAGCTGTCGGGGGAGCTAGAACTTGAGTTGAGCTTGGAATTTGGTCTATCGGCATGAGTTGGCCTTCGTAGAAATCCTTGTCGACATCGAATTTCCCTTCATCCAAGGGAACATTATAGAAGAAGGCCGCTTGCCGAAGGGCTTTCTTAAAGCCAAGTTCATGTTCCTCCATGACGCTATCTTCGGCCACCTCTAGTTCCTTCAGCAACTTCCCTATCTTCTCTTCGGCTCGGTGGTTGGTAAGGGCCATGTCCGAGAGGCTTTCCTTTAAGCCCTTCACTTCGTTGTCAGCCTTCTCAGCAACCTCTCTACCAGCCCTCTCGGCCAGTTCGAACTTCTCTTTCCACCTCACCGCCTCGGCCTCTAGGGCTTCCTTCTGAGCCACAAGTGTAGCATTTTCGGTCAGCTTTGTTTTCAAGCTGGCCGACGACTCGTTCAGCTTAGCCCGGAGTCCCTCCACCTCGGCTGCATTTTTGTCCCTCTTCATCAAATCGGATGCCATCCGTTTGCCGAGTACCAAGGTCCTAGAGCACAACTCCATGAAGGCGTCATGAACTTGAGAAGGGCGTGCCGACAAATACGCATCTTGCTGGTAAGGATTCAGCATGATGTTCACCTTCTCGGCCACATTAAGATCGTGCTCGAGAAAGTCAGGCCCGCTCGAACCCGGTCCCCCGGGCAATCGGCCCCTCTTAGGAGACTTTCCAGATGAAGAGCGCTCCCCATGGCGCCGAGAAGACTTGCCACGATCCTTGCCATGGTCTTCTTTCCGTTTCCTTGGGTTGGTCGGACGATCGGATTCGACAGCCGGCACTATGGTAATGGGGATAGCAGCCTCGGCATCCGGTGTACCCGATCCTCCCGGCGTATCCCCCCTCGCGGCCATCTGTGCTTGTCACTTCAGGCGAAGCTCTCGGAAATAGTCTTTCTTTCCACCTGGCGGCACCAAACTTGCCATTATACCTGAAGGACGAAAGCAAAATTAGTCATGGTAAAGCGCACAATAAGACAAGTAAAGACACATACCGTCAACATCAACACATCTATCAGGGGACAAGTAGGCACGGACGAGGGACCGGGTTGGAATCTTGCGAGGAAGGTGGTCCAACACCGATAACACTTCCAAGTCGTCATCGGTCATCAGGGACCTCGGCCATAAATTGAAACGTGCCGGATCCTTCGTCCAATAAAAAGGAAATTTAGGTGTCTCACCATCAAAGAAAAATTGCCGTCCTCCCTCCTCAATGACAACCTTAAAGAAACCTGTCTTAAAGTTCTTGTAGGATGTCGTATAAGGAGCGAAAAGGCTATTTTTTGTTTGGCCGACAAGGGATAACCAACATATTCGGTCACCCGGCCTAGTGCCAAAGAAATGCAAAAAAGACCTAGCTGTCGGCCTAAGACTCAACACGTCGCAAAGCAACCGAAAAGCCTGGATTGCGGCCCAGCTATTCGGATGCAGTTGCGTGGGGGCTACATTTAAAACACGCAGCACTTCCATGGTGAAACTATCAAGAGGAAGACGGATATGCATATCCGAAAACAAACAAGAATAGAAATAGAAAAAATCCTTTCGCCCTTCCCCCCTGCCCAAACAAACAGTCTCAAACTCTCGACACCTGCGAAGAGCGAAAGCACCACTAGGCACACCATCTAACACAATATCTACGCTATCTACAAAATCCTGGAGCAACGAAACTTTGGTAAAGACAGAGAAGAACTCAAGAACACTACTATGTACCCATCTATACTCGGCCTCTCGGGTTTCCTCCCCTGCGTACCCACTCAATGACAACGACTCTGCGGGTTGTTCACTTTCCCGACTCAAAGGGCCGACAGCCCGAGAAGAGCCTTCGGCATTCTCGGCATCTATGACAGGGATATCATCAGCCAATGGCCTCTCCCTATCAGACCCCCTAGACACAGAAGGACATGAGGCAGCAGTCGAAAGAAAAGACATTGTTACCTCCAGGAAACTCTTCAACCAATACACAAGGAACGCAGGAATATCACTCGGCTGTCGGACTCTCGGAGCTAGTTCATGAATCACGTGAAGAAATCGGAGCCCACTGCCACTCCTATTTATAGGTGAGAAAAACGAGAAGGCGAAGCGTCACAACGAATGCCCACCGTTGGATCCACATGCAATGAACGCGTGAGATCCCACCCAGCGGTCACATTCCACAGTACCACGCGCACGCGCCTCGAGTACAAGCCAATGTACTCAACCAAAACAAACTGAAGGCTCACGGCAATTCGACTCTACGTTACATTTTAGCCAACTCACTTGAGCCTGGGGGGCATATGTACTACCAGATGGCCGTAAGGCCGACTAGACCGGATAGACGACAAAACCGACTAGACGACAACAGGCGAAGCTAAACGCGTAATTAAGCATAAACAACCCAACTTAAATGATAAGCACGGTTAAGGCTCAATTGGGCCTTCGTTTGGACCCTAAAGCAGGCCCACAGCGGCCATAGCCCACCTAGAGCAGTATAAATAGCAGAAGAGGCACATCACCCAAGGTAACTATTCACTCCCCACTCTTCTGGTACTTAGCTCTCGGTCTGACTTGATCGTCGGAGTGTCTTCGCAGGTACTCCCCCCATCGTGTCCAAGCCGAAGATCCAGCTGAAAGAAGACCAACCGGAAGACCGACAAGACGAGAAGAACAACACAAGACATCATCAGAAGAAGTGTTCTGCAGGGTCAGATCTTGTAAGAACATTTATAATAATGCTTGTGATAGAAGTGAACAATTTTGGGTCAATTAATTTTGATTGTATTGAAATAAATATACAAAATAATTTGGGAAATAAAACATACTTAAGTGGATCCATTCACATAACACACCAACATGTGGTAGATCAAAATAGTTATAAAATTTTTGATTAAAAAAAAAGTGATCAGTTAGGTTGATTTGACTTAATTTTAACTCAATTTATTACTTCTGAGTTAGGTTGAGTTGATTTAATTTTAACTCAATTTATTACTTTGACACCCAACTCTTAAACTAGTGCATGTGTAAAGCTAATAAAAAATACATCTGTAATGTAATTTATAAAAATATGTTGATAGTTTCTTGTAGAAGTTTACCTTAGTATTTGTTATGTGATAACTTGTTTTATGAATATTTATTAAAGGATCAAATAGATACACCAAATATGTATAATACATAAGAATATCTTCATTTTATATAATCACAAAAATATTACATGCATCAATTATTAATATTACAGGATGATTTTTTTAAAGGTTACAAAATATATATATATATAATGATATATATATATATGTATATATTTATAAGTCATTTTTTTAATTTATAATAAAAATTCATATAAAGATTAGTTCTAAATTCTTTAGAAAAGGTTATATTAATTATGCTCTAAAACCTTATTAATTATAATAAAATTTTAACAATACTCAAATTTTCATCTATGCTATCCCATATTTATTATTTTTAAAATTCATACAGCAACTTGTTTGGATGTATATATTTAATTTCATAAAAATATTAGAACATCACAAAAATTTATATCTCGAAAGCCTAAATAGAAAAAAGAGAATAGTATACAAAGAGAAGTGTGGTATTATTATAAATGACGAGAAAGATAGAATATTTGTTACTGCGTCTAGACTCTTCATTAAATAATTTATATATTTTTCACAATTAAGTTAATCACAATAAAAATATTTTTTTTTCTTAAATTAAAAATGATAAGTAGTACTATTGAAAATAAATAATATTAAATATTTCATTTTAAAGATAAAAATATAATTATTTCAATAATAAAAATATAAAAATAAATACAATATAAAATGGCATATATATATTATTTAATTTATATATAGTGATTTTCGTGCTTAATAAATACAAATATTTATTTTTATTTTACTTTGAATTATATTTAAAATTTACAACATGTTAACTATGCTAATTAACTTTTTGCTATATATTTCACTATAAAGTATAGAAAATTATATAAAAAAACCTTCTCTACTCACCATATATAACGAAAAATAATTGCCAATTAAAAAATTAAAATAAACCAAAAATGAAAAGAAGAAAGTATGTTAAATGATGAAAAGACAAAATAATGAGATGTGTTTGCAGTTGGCGTAGTAAATAGAATCACCCTTAAAGAGTGAAGAGTAGGCCATAACAAAACAAACAAATTGAAATTGGTAGTTGGATGGAGGCAGTTGAAACTAATACTCTCAACCCCATTCATTCTCTACTATTTCCACAAAAGGAAAATAACAATTATTATAAGGTCTTAGATTAGGATAATAGACACGTCCAGATACTTTAAGATGAATTAATAAGGTAGTTTAAGAAGGAGTTTGTCATAGAGTTACACAATTGGTTAATGATGTAAACAACAAGATTAAATGCATCTTCCCATAATTTGAGAGACATATAAGCATTAACCAACATTGAAAGAGACATGATATGTTTATGTTTTCTCTCAATTAACCCATTTTGTTCATGAGTATATCAACACTTGAGTCCATGACTGATTCTATGATGTGAAAGAAAACTATAGAAGACACTGGATTTTCATACCATAGTCAATCTGTAAGCATTTTGTTTTCAAAACAAGTTGACATTTTCTTAAATTGTGTAAAGCATGAAAAACTTGTGTTATATTAGATAAATTTAAGTACACTACAATGGAATTACATACCACTAAGATTTTTTTTTTAATACTCTCATTTTTATTATACTTATTATTATTAATATAATTTATACATATTATTATTAATATTATATTTATATTATTAATAATATTATTATTATTAATATTATTATTAATATTATTATTAATATTATTATTAATATTATTATTAATATTATTATTAATATTATTTTTAATATTATTATTAATATTATTATTAATATTATTGATCTTGCAGGGGATTCGAACGTCGAAGGATTCGCCACGTTAAACTCTATCTTCTACTTCCTTAACCGCGGCAAGTGCAAGAACACTCCAAGCACTCCACAAGAACTCCAAGCAAACCTGCGAAACACACCAAACGGTGCCTCTAGCGGCCGATTCCACTCCGACGCTCAAGTCAACATTTGTAAAACCACCAAAGAACTAAGAATCTCTGCGAGACTCGTGTGCACTTTGTGTGTGTGTAAACTAGTAACTTGCAAGAACAAATTTTACCCCCTTTTGCATGAGCGCGGAATGCCTTTTATATACTCTGTTGTGCGCCTAAGTTATCTGTGCATGAAGTAACTTAGCACGTTTCTTCAACTAGGTGGTCCGTGCAACCTCAGTGCGAGTACCAAGTGTGGCTTGGCTAAGCGCACGCACCAGGCATCACCTACTGTGTGAACGATCACCTCTGCTTTGCACCATGCACATTATGGGTTAGGGGAGCACCAATCACCGATTGGCCTACTATCTCTCTTAGGCCACTCTCGTGCACGACACTACAAAGCACATAGCTTCTCCTTTCTCTGATACTCTGCCATACAAGGCTCGTGTGCAACGCTCTCGCTGGGAATCACCCTTCGTTTCCAGCTTAACTGCGCGTAACACGAAAACCCGACGATCATCACTCACCCTAGATAACCGATCGGTTCCCCATAGCGTCACGCCTCCTGCTTCCAGGCGCTTATCTAGGCGGTGATCGCGCATCCTCTCTGACCACCGCCCCCTGATCATCGATCACCCCCTGGGTGACTCTCTCAATGACACATCCGCTTCCCTGGCCCACGTGTCCCACTAAGAACGGTCCACGTGGCTATCTGTTGCTGATGTCACCGACTACCGATGACCGACCAGATCAATTATTATTAATATTATTATTAATATTGTTAATATTATTAATATTATTATTAATAATAAGTATAATAGATAATAATACTAAGGAAAGTGTTTGGGGTAGTGGTTAAATTTTCTTTGGTCATTGAAGAAACCTGGTTTTGAATCCCATTCATTACAAATTTTATTTTATGGTGCCAAAAGTTATATCCGTATGTAATACCTGTTTACATACAAAATTTAATTCTCGCTTCATGGCATTTTTCTTGTAGTGGTATATTTGGGATATAAAAAAATAAACTTAATACCTAAGTTTGCCGAAG